>NC_134498.1:34832432-35087432 GCF_040206685.1 Ascaphus truei
TTACTTCTATCTGCAGAAGTGCTGGGATGCTCCAAATTTCTTATAGATGTTACTCCACATATTTATATCAGGGAGAAAAACAAAGAAATCACATCATAGTGCAACACAGCTGATACTATCAGTTAGAGTATACATAAAAGGACACACAAACAAGACAAACACTACATATAACAAGTAAGGCTGACTGAAATAAAATGAGAATTTATTAACACATAAATATGAGGCAGATGCGGGATCCGGTGTGTAAAAAACAGAATCCTACTTACAGGACTGCCACAGATCAACCTCTGCGTATGATCTGTGGCAGATATTGAAATGTATTTAAGTGTAACCCACCACTTCTTCCCCTAAAAACTTCAGGTAACGAAAAAGTATTTTAAAATATGATTATTTATGAGATTACAGTAAATGACAATGCGAAAATACAGTAATACAAATTTCTTTGCTCTTCTGCCAAATGTATAATCCTCTTCTGCCAAATGTATAATCCTCTTCGGACTGGCTGGCTCTTGGATATTTTCACTTATTAATAATCGAGAAGAAATAAACTAGTGTAGTGCATGAATTACATTGTGTGATACACGTGTTTCTATGGGACCTGGTTGAAACACATATGGGTGTCATTGAATTTGTGCGCATGTGTGTTTCTATTTATCCTGGTTTAAACGTACATGCGTCCCATTGAATTTGTGCGCATGCGTGTTTCTATTTATCCTGGTTTAAACGTACATGCGTCTCATTGAATTTCTGCGCAGGCATGAATTACATAACATTAGCTGTCAGTATCGCGAGATGTGTTTCCCGCATAAACACAGCCCCCCAAACCTGTAAAACATGAATGAAAACAAGAATTATACAATGACTACACTAGGAATTTTTTATTTTTGTTTTAAAATACTACAATAACAATCTTCTTCAACCGCCAACTGACATCTTATGATTCATCATATTAACTATGCCCAGGACATACTTGAAAACGAGAGGCAACTCTCAATGTATTACTTCCTGGTAACACATTTTATAAATAAATAAATAGTGCAACACTAGAAATCTCACTAAGAAAACAAACAGTCACTAACAACATACAACACATACAAACAATACAAAATAGCTACAAAAAAACCTGATACATTTAATGAAAAAATTATTAGAGTGATAACAACCAACCATATAAAATACACTGACGGGGGATCACTTCTGGAAGGTCTAAAACTGAAATCCTACTCACGGAATGTGAACAGTACAACAGCAAGTAGCAGCAACAGCTGCCAAGGGAATCCAAATTGGAATCAGTGGAGGGACATCACAGGATGCTGCAGACCTCATGTGATGGATATATTGCCTCAGACGTTTCGGACCTCCTGGTCTATGATCACACTCCTCCCCGCACGCGCTTATTAATACTGACGTTTAACAGCCTAGTCCTTTATTTAAGGTTTTTATAATTATTTTTAGGATTTTTCAATAAATATATTTAAGCATCAGCGCTTTATATATGTCAGGGTCTCCTAGACCTCCTGAGATATGTAACTGTCATGCGCTCCTAGGCTAAAGTTGAATGAAGCACTGGTTGTGCAGGGCTGGTAGGAAAATGAGAGGATAAATAAAGACCACTATAAAAGTTGGGGCTCAGGGGCAAAACAGCAATCTTACCCCTGTCAGCTCATCCATCCTGGGTCCAATAGTTCCTCAGCAGTGAGTCCTACAGCGTGCATCCGGCATAGAGGTCATCCAGATGCACCTCTCCCTTCCACATCTCCTAGACCTCCTGCCTAGCCATAGTTCTTCTTTGTTACTGGGTGTGCTGCTGCCTTCTGTTTCCTCTGGGTTCCTCTGTCTGTCTGTCTGTCTGTCTGTCCTCTTGTTGCTCCTCTCTCTGTCTTATAGCTCTGCTTCCTGTTTGTTTCCTTGCCTTTGTTTCAAGTCAGACTCCTATTGCACATGCCTCTGATCCTGATCTGTTCCTGTACCCGTCTGTATTTGATTCTGTTCTTAGTAAAGACCCTTGCTGGTAATCTGTCTTGTCTCTGTTTGATCCTTGTTCCCCGGTCTCAGTCCCTGCTCCTGGACCTGTCCTGCCCCGCCTGTCCTGTTCCAGTCTCCTCGTTGCTGACCTCTGCTTGATACCTGACTGCGCTATCTGCCGCCTGCCTCGGACCTCTGCTTGTCATCCGACTGTGCTGTCTGCCGCCTGCCTCGGACTCTCTGATTGTGACCCCTACTACGCTCTTGCTGTTCCGGCCACCGAGATCCTACCCGCCACAGGAGTCTCCCATGACAGAAAACAAAGGCCACTTCTGGATCTCACCGGAACAGATTCTCTGCCTGCCTGCTGCAGCAGACCGCATCCGCATGGTTGAAGATAAGTACTTTTGTTTATTTTTTGGAAATCCCAGTTGGGATCTTGAAGGTTTTTTTTTTGTTGCTGCTAAGTGAGCTGCAAGAATTATTGCGTTCATAAAGAAAAACATTTTTTCTGAGACTAGAACTGTTGCTGCAGAGACTAGTGCACCTTTCTTTGAGGTTTTTTCTTTTGTGCAGTGCCTGGGTTAACCCTTGCAGTACCTGTTGCCACCTTTTTAGACTCTGAATTTCATTCCCTGGACTAGGCTTGTCTCTGCATCCCTGGTTGGACCACTACTGCTCACAGGGTTCCCATTTCAAAAGAAAAGAGTGCTTCTGTTATTTTGTCACTGCATGCTGTGATTTTTCCTGCAATCTGTAGTTCTTCCTATGATTGGTTCTAAGGTTTCAGGTTTACCTGCAAGTTCCAAAGCCAGGGTGTGCAGCGCACAGCAGTAAGGAGGAACAGGTCTTGCAGAAAAATAGTCCTTTATTTAACAATTCATGGTGTGGGACAACAGCAAACCTTCAACGCGTTTCGTTCAAAGGAACTTTATCAAGAAGTGCTGTGTGTGTTAAAAGCAACAATTTAAATACAGCTGACTGCCTGATTTCGCGCCAAATTTATGACGTCACGATTTGGCGCGAAATCAGGCAGTCAGCTGTATTTAAATTGTTGCTTTTAACACACACAGCACTTCTTGATAAAGTTCCTTTGAACGAAATGCGTTGAAGGTTTGCTGTTGTCCCACACCATGAATTGTTAAATAAAGGACTATTTTTCTGCAAGACCTGTTCCTCCTTACTGCTGTTCGCTGCACACCCTGGCTTTGGATCTACACTCTACTACAGCTGCACGCTTTGGAGGGGAGACTGGGGAAGGAAAGAATACTACAGTGAGTACTATACCTGGGGCTACCTAATGAGGAAAGGGGGGGCTGTCTTCTGGCAACCCACTCCTACCTTCAGGGTACCTTATGCCCGTTTAAAGGCACAGTACCAAGAGTAAAATTGTTTATTACCCAGCTAATACTCCCTTCCTTCAAATACAGTCCCAGCACTTTTTGAGCACCATCACAAACACACAATTACCTGCAAGTTCCCCTGAAGTTTGTTTCTCTGCAACCTGTGATATCCCTACGCCTAATATCTAAAGTTTCAGATTTAACTGCAGGTTTCTCTGTCTGATATTGCTATGTCTGATGTCAAAAGTTTCGGATCTAACTGCAAGTTTTCTCTATAGTTGTTTCCTGTTGTCTATGATATTTCTATGCCTGATTTCTAAAGATTCAGATTTAACTGCAGGTTTTTCTCTGTCTATATGATATCCCTACGCCTGATGTCTAAAGATTCATATTTAACTACATGTTTCTCTGTCTGTTTTTTCCTTGCATTTATGATATCTCTGTGACTGATGCTAAGGTCTCAAAAGGTCAGCTCTCCTATCTTGTGTCTCTCTGTGTCTAATATTTCTGTTGTTCATTTTAATGCTTCTGCTTTAAAGACACATTTTCTGCGTTACTGGTTTCGTGGGAAGTTTGGTTTCCCTACAGTATGTCCAAAGTTATGGCTCCCACTCTGAAAACAGTCTTGAGCAGTAAATGTGAACACAGTACCACTGATTCTTCAGAACTTCTCAAAGCAAGGAAGAAGAAAGAAAAGAAAGATGTATTGAATCAAGGAAAATATGCCCTAACTCAGACACTTCAATCTGCACGAAAAGAGATTGGTTGTCTTCATGGACGTTTAGATAAAGCGCAAGAAGCCAAGGCTGTACTACAGAGCTGTCTATCCTCAGCAATTGCTAAGTGTGTTCTCCAGGAAAAAGAAAAGCACCAGTTGGAGAGTGACCTGGATGTTATGTCAGGTGAGCTGGAGAGGGCATATGCTGATGCTGCTGAGGATCAGCGCCTCACTTCTAAAAGTAACGAATTCCTGGAATTCTCTATGAAGGAAATTGACAAGCTTAATACAGAGCTTAAAGTCTCCCAGGAGGAGATTTGCTACTTCAAAAAAGAGATGGAAGTCGTTCAGGAGGAGAGATGCTACTTGAAAAATGAGATACGTTCTATGAGAGATGCCTCCGAAGAGTTAAATAGTAGGTTTGAAACTATAAACCAAATGAGTAAGAACTTCTTTGTCCAAGCCAGTGAAGGAGATAAAAGACTCCATGAATTAGAAGAGGAGAAGAGACTATTGATAGAAGAAAAGTCAAGGATGCAATTAGCACTGGAAAAAGCAGAGGGTGACTTGGAAAAAGAAAAGCATCAGTTGGAGAATGACAGGATGATCTTGTCAAGTAAGCTGGAGAAAGCTTACGCGGATAATGCCCAGTACCAGAGTTTCATGGCTCAAGTTGGCACAGCACTGGAAGCATCTCAGAAAGAGGTTCACATGCTTACTACAGAGCTGGAAGCCTCTAAGGAGAAGAGTTGCCACTTAAACACAGAACTATGCTCATTGAAAGAGATCTTTGAATAGTTAAATATCAGTTTTGAAACTCTAACCCAAGAGTGCAAGAATCTCTATGTCCAAGTCAGTGAAGGAGATAAGAAACTCCATGAATTAGGAGAGGAGAAGAAACAGTTAGCCCAGGAAAAGTTAGACGTGCAGACAGCACTGTAGAATGCTGAGAGAGTGCTGCAAGAAGAATGTGTCTCGCTGGAGCAGCGCACACAAGCAGAAAATATGCTGCAGAGTCAGCTGCAAGTATTGCGTACACATCTGCAGGACACCAAGGAGAGATGGGTGAATGCTGAGGAAAAGCAGCAAGTTCTGCAGGAAGAAAGTTTCCAGACTGCCTACAAAGTAAAGATGCTGCAAGAGTATTTGAGTACCCAGTGTGTCCCCAAAGAGCAGCATGAGGAGCTGAAGGCCACACTGAGCATAACCAGAGCCTCTCTGGAGGAGGAGCTTAGAGCCCAGGTAACCCTGTATGAGAGTGAGCACAAGGCGGTCCAGAAACTGAAGCAAGACTTAGAGGAGCAGAGACACTGCTCCATCCCTAACAGCCAGTACACCCAAGAGAAAGAGACCTGGAAAAGACAAGCTGCTGAGACCATAGCAAAGGAATTTGCAGAACTCCAAGACGTGATGAGCGATGCATGGAAGCGAGTTCAAAATGATCTCAGTGAATAGATGAAAGCCCTGAGAAGAGAATTGCAGTATGCACTTAACCAGGGATCTCTCACTGAGGAGTGGAAATTGTAACAACATCTAAAAATGAAAGAGCTAAAGCTGACAGCTGAACACACATCCCAGCATCTCACAGTGCTGCTGATCACTGAGCTCAAGACACAGCTTTCCAAAAAAGAGAGGGAGGAGGTGTCCGTCCATCAAGTGGTTGGCCTGACACTGCGCTATGAGGTCAAGATGGCTGAGGCCTGCAAAGTGTTGAATCACACAGCCCATGAGAAGGCCCGGCTGCAGCTGGAGCTGGACAAGGTTTGGGAGGAGTACCGGCAGCTACAGGTCAGAAATAAAGAAAAAGAAACACATTTAAGCCTTGTTCTAAGTCAGCTGGGAGATATGGATTCGCGACTCAACTCCAAAGAAGCTGAACTGACAACTGCTTTGAGTGGGAAAAGAAGTACAGAAGGACAGCTTCAAGAGCTGAAAACTCAAATAGCTGGTCTTTCATTGGGTGATGCCACGAAACGGCAGTCGCAAGAGGAGACCATGGAGAGCGAACTCTGTGTCCCCACTGACTTATGTGGAAAGGCTGCACCCGTCCTTGATGCCCACGTTCCTGATGTCTCTGCCCCTGCATTTGGGTTGAACGCACCCATTTGGAGGTTCCTTGCAGCACCCAATGTTACTGTGGAATACCCTCTGCCCACTAACAAACCACCAGAGGTGGGTCACCTTGAGTCCACTTTTCATCAAGGCCTCCGGGAAGAGCTTGGAGGATCGTCCGGAGAATGCTCTCGAGAGGGGGGAGTAATGTCAGGGTTTCCTAGACCTCCTGCCTAGCCATAGTTCTTCTTTGTCCACTGGGTGTGCTGCTGCCTTCTGTTTCCTCTGGGTTCCTCTGTCTGTCTGTCCTCTTGTTGCTCCTCTCTCTGTCTTATAGCTCTGCTTCCTGTTTGTTTCCTTGCCTTTGTTTCAAGTCAGACTCCTATTGCACATGCCTCTGTCTCTGATCCTGATCTGTTCCTGTACCCGTCTGTATCTGATTCTGTTCTTAGTAAAGGCCCTTGCTGGTAATCTGTCTTGTCCCTGTTTGTTCCTTGCTCCCCGTTCTCAGTCCCTGCTCCCCGTTCTCAGTCCCTGCTCCCCGTTCTCAGTCCCTGCTCCTGGACCTGTCCTGCCCCGTCTGTCCTGTTCCAGTCTCCTCGTTGCTGACCTCTGCTTGTTACCTGACTGCGAAATCTGCCGCCAGCCTCGGACCTCTGCTTGTCATCCGACTGCGCTGTCTGCCGCCTGCCTTGAACCCTCTGATTGTGACCCCTACTATGCTCCTGCTGTTCCTGCCACCGAGATCCTACCCGCCACAGGAGTCTCCCGTGACAATATACACATTATTCTTTTTTCACATTACCTGATACCTGGTATTACCCGCACCGGGCCCACTTCTCAGTTGCCGGGTCCGGGTAATGTCCGGTTAGCTGAAAACCTGCCGGGTAACGCTGGGTACCGGGTAATTCCGGGTACTCGGTACATCACCAATGGAGTAAGCTCCATGTCCCATGCAAGGCAGAGTTCTGTACAAAAGTTAGGAGACAGATTAAGTTAATGCATAGTGGTTTTTAATAAAGTGGGAAACTGAAACAATAGAGATGAACAAAGTCATTAGACAAAGATGTGTACATTTTATCTTCTCCTCAGACACCTGTTTTACTGAACAGTACCATTCACAGTATCAAAGACAAAGATATTCAGTCCGCCACCTGCTGGACATGCACTGAACAGCAATAACGCAACTAATAATTTCCTCTGGACCCACAAACGAGGTGAGTGTGGCTCAGCGCGGCTCAGCGCGGCTCAGCGCAGCTCAGCCCGGTGAGGTGCGGACAACAAAGTGCTCATACCACAGTTTTACGCAGCATAAATCCTGCTTTATCTGTGCATGCTGCACTCTTGGCACATCTATCTTTAAATGTTCATTACCCAGCATGAAAGCAATACATCTTTCTGTGACAATTATATATACAATAAGAAACTTTATTTTTTTCATTTTGTAGGCTACTTTAAATCGTGTGAAAACTGAAAAAAAAATTAAACAAATCGTCAAGCAATAAGGCAACTTCAAGTAGGCAACTTTCAAAGCATAATCCCACATGGGAAGATAAATCAGAGTTGCAATAAACTCACTTATTTAACATTGCATTTTTAATTATTATTTTACTTATCTATCAAATATTTTACCTGGAGAAAGATACATTGAGTGACCTCTTGTTTTCCAGTATGTCCATGTAATTGGTGTTTCTTCCATAACATATACTTAATCACTTTCAAAGGTTACCACGTTTGCCTCACTTCAACCATATAAAAATACAATATAAAGTAAGTAAAACTGGGTCGTAAGGTGGGCAACCAAAATGTAAGGCTGAGGACCCGCTGTGGTCGGTGGTGCACGCGTTCCACCAGCCCCTTGCCTCCAGTCTGGTGGTCCCCGCTGCCTCCTTCTGACGTGGCTCACTGCGCGCTGTGATGCACTTAGCACGCGAGTGAGCCAATGAGGAGGGGAGGAGGGAAGGAGATACGGGAGGGAGGCAACTTGGGAGGGAAGTCTGTGATGGCAGCTGTGCATAGCTCTCCTTCTTTCCCCCCCCCCCCATCTGGTGCCCGTTTCACCGGCTGCCCCTGTCCACTGCTGCTCGTGCTGCGTGGAATCAATAGGGATCTGGTGTGCCCGGAATCAATAGGGATCTGTGTTGATCCGCCCCCCTGTCAGGGTGCCCCCCCGACCTGTTTTGGACATGCCCCCCCCCCCGCGCCGGAAAAAGTTATCTGCAGACCGCAAATCGCGGTGCAGTGACTTGCACGCACCGCCAGCAAGCAAGGTGGCCATGCGGGCACGTGCAGCGGGGCCTTACCCTCCTTACCCAGCTCTAAAGGAGATCATATCAGATTAACTACTGAATATACACTGGCAGTGCACAGTCTCTCTGGCCTTTGCAGGGTACATGCGTGCTGGGCGTGGATGCTTGAATATAATAAGAATGGGCGCCAGGAAAGTTTATAAACAAAAAGGTGCTTTATTGGACATCTGTAAATAATGCGTCACAGACCCCGACATACTGGATACTTGACAGAAACTTGTGGAAAACAATATCATTCTGGACTTCATCCTTTGGTAGCTCTCACTGTTCACTGGGAAGGTAGTTAAACTTGTTACCCATAGTAAAGAATACATTGGCAGTCTTTTTCATGGGATTAATAATAATAATAATAATAAAATATAATAACTTTTTCATATAGAGCTTTTATCCCAATTGGGCTCAAAGTGCTTCACAATAACAGTATAGTGGGTGGTATGCAGAACATAGGAATTTTATAGCCACATTCCCTGCCTAGATGAGCTTACAATCTATGTTTCTGGGATCTGAGGCAGAGTTCTAGATCAGTTACCTGCTCAAACGGATGCACTGCAGCAGAAGTTCCTGACTAAGGGCTGGGACCCGCTGTGCCCGGTGGCGCGGGTAGGCCGCGTGAGCGCAACTCACTATTGCTGTTTAGCCTCACTATCGGGTCCCAGTCCCTCCTCACTGCCAACTGACTACGTACTGTGACGCGTCAGCCAGCAGGGGATACCAGACAATTGTGTTCCCGTGCGGCGACGCGTCACATGGTACGCGAGTCAGCCAATGGGGAGGAGGGGAGGGAAGGAGCTAGATGGGAGGCGCCTTGGGCGGGGAGCAGGGAAGGAGCTGCAGGTTAAAGTGTGTGTGTATATGTATGTATGTGTATGTATATGTGTGTGTGTGTGAGTGTGTGTGTGTGTATGTATGTGTGTGGGAGGGTGGAATGGCACCACGATCATATCCCGCCTCCCTCCCTCCCTCCCACTCCCGCCCCCTCCCTCCCACTCCCGCCCCCGGCTCCCTACAGACCGTATATCGCGGTCTGTGTCTGTCAGCACCCCGCCTGTCTGCAGTGCGGGCACGCTGACTGAGGGAGCGGGGCCTTAGCCTAAAGGGTATCATAAGACAACTATTAAAGATGTGGTTATAAAAGTAGATAATTATACACGTGAGAATGTGTTATCTGTTGCACAAAAAAAAAAAAGGGGGGGGTTCGATTTGGAAACACATTTAGTCTAGCATCTAGACATATCAAGAAAATTGTATCTAAAAATAGGTACTGGTTACAAAAAGATCCTTCAAGTCAGCTTTTTCAGGAGTCTCCGATTATGGGAGAACCACAGGATGATCAGCTGGCAACTTCGGCAAGGGGGATCCACGCGTCACAGGAGCTTCGGTGGCTTGTAAGGTCCAATCCAACGCGTTTCACAACTGCTTCATCAGGGATATGGCTCAAGGTAATGCATTGACTCACGTGTAATACTAATGTGAAGCGCTATGTACACTAATGGCGCAATATAAATAAAGACATACATACAGTACGTGATCAGGTTGGAAAATCATTGGCCTACTGTAAGTGGGAATACACCTTATCTGAGACTAGTACTGGAGCTGACTGTACACTTGTGTCAGTGAACCTCTTTATGGTTACAGATGTCTTCTCCTTCAGCTGTGAAGAACTGAGTACTACATGGTTCTATTCTGCCATCTCTGCGGTTTAGCAGCAGGAAAGGTAATCTAAGCCATTCCAAAAGGAAGCCATAAAGAAATTGTTATTGGACATTAATGAATGTAATAGCACATCAAGGGTTTCTACAATAAGCAATAAAACATTTCAGTTTGGCAATGTCTTACAATGTGTTCACATTGAGTGTAATATCTGGTCCAGTAATGGGCTGTAATTGATATTAATTTAAATGTGCTGTTGCTTTCAATGTTCTTCTTGTTAATGTATTTAAATAATAATAATCTAGATATTGCATTAATGTATCATGACATGCTTTTCCATTTTCATTTTATTGCGCAGATGACAAAAAAGGGGCCTTGATGAGCTGGGAATTGTTCATCTTAACAAAGATAAATCTATTTACATGAAGGGCAAAGGCACAGTTTCAAATGAGGTGACAAACTGACACAGACCTGCTTTCTTTACACCTGTTTTCTAAAAAGCCCTCCAGGACAATAACACTGTAATCCTGGGTACTTATATGATGGTATTCTTACTGTGAATCAGAGAATTTTTTTTTACCTTAGGGGAACTTACAAGAACGCAAGATCAACAAGAATCTCCAGCGGTTATAAAATAATGAGGAACGATTCTGGACACTGGCTGGGGAGAAGCTCTTTGTTTTTACTGACACTCTTCCTTATTTTAAGTTGATTACTTATTACAGTATATTTTCAATATGAATTAATAATGTCACATTCTTTTCAAACTACAAATAGAAGCCAAGGATAAAAAAAAAAAGCGCAAAATATTGTTTATTAAAATTCACGCTAACAACATGGCAAGTATTGCACTTCCATAAGATGAAATCAAAACAAGCTTATCTCACTGTGCTTGTTGTGGTCATTGAATGGTATAGTGCAGGGGTGACAAACTCCAGTCCTCTTCCACTGAGCCTCTGATTGAGCCACCTGTGCTGAAGCAGGGGGACTTATTGAGCCACCTGTGCCAAAGCAGAGACTGATTGGGCTACCTGTGCTGAAGCAGGGATATCCTGAAAACCCGACCTGTCGGTGGCCCTTGAGGACTGGAGTTGGCCACCCGTGGTATATTGGAACAGGGAGCTGCCAGCACAGGCCCTACCAGCAGCTGAGAAACGGAACAGATTGTGCTTTCTCCGTGGTTCCAGATAAAAACAATAAGAGGAAAAGAAATCCAAAAAAGGTTCCTGCTGCACCCATGCAGAAGGCTTCCCCGAACGTAAGTGAGAGAAAACTGGATCGACATATTACCTGAAACGGAGATCTCCATGGAATCGTCGGTAATCTGATAACAAGGCCCAGTTCCATCACATCACAGAGCTTTTGGTTTTGCATCCTCACAACATACACGTTAATGGGCTGACAGTAATGGACTGACAGGAGACTTCACAGCCAGCAGGTGACCAGCATACAATGCAGAGACAAAGAACACTGCTACTTACACAGGTTGTTTAAAGTCACAGGTTATACCATCATATGAAATATTACAGGTATTAGGGACCGTCTAGACTTTGCGATGGGAATTAGAAACCTGTATACCAAATAGATTAGGCACCACATAAAAAACAACTCTACTAAAGGCATATTTGTAATTAACACTATTGCTGCCAAAGGGACCTGCAGTGCATTGGCCTCTTTGGCAGCTAAGTGGTTAAAAAGAATCAAGGCAATATATATCTGCAAAGGCATTTTTTACGTGACAAGTTTGTATATAAATATGTGGTACGGCGTGTGACCAGTGTGAGGATCTGTCAGCAATGACGCCGAGTTTGAAGCAGGGGAGCCTGGTTCAAATAACCGTGTCAGCTCTTTGCAACCTTGGGCAAGTCACTTTATCTCCCTATGCCTCAGGCAAATAAAAATAGATTGTAAGTTCTATGGTGCAGGGACCTGTACCTGCAAAGTTTGTATGTAAAGCACATCGAACACCATCAGCACTATACAAGAAATTATTATTATTTAGGACATTCTTTATTCTTTTTGCTATTTGAGCAAATTGCCCAGGGCAGCAACTAGTGAGTATTTGGTATGTCTTAAAAAGTAGATGGTTTCACATTTTTGATGGTAGAAAGCTGCAGTAATGAATAGAAGGTCACAGGTGCAGTATGTGTTCAACATTCTTAGCTGTGGTCAAGTTTCTCTACAAAACAGGACCGCCGGCAGTGGGGGAGAGCCGGGACAGCCAGTGCTGGAAGTTGGGCGTGGCCGGATTCAACTTCTGCATCCAGCTTCCAGGCCTCTGGTTGCCACCCCCGGGCCCTAGCTCCCGGCTCTCCCCAGCTGCGGCCTCCTCTTCCCACACCCGGCCTCTTTCTTCCACTGGTGTGCACCGGAAGCCGGGTGCATGCAGAAGTCAGGCCCAGCTTCCGGTGCACACCAGTGGGAGAGAGAGGCCTGGCGTGGGAAGAGGAGGCAGCAGCTGGGGATAGCCGGGCCCGGCGGCGGCAACCAGAGGTAAGTAGTATTTTTGGTGGGGGGTGGGGGGGGGAAATAATAAATGGTATTTGTGGTGGTGGTAATTTTTATATTTAAAGTATATGGTAAAGTATAATTCTGGGGGGTGGTAATTGTATCTGGGGTGGGGTACTGGTGTTCGTATCTGAAGGGGGTGTAGTGGAGTCCTTATCTGCGGGGATGTAAAGGTGTCTGTATCTTGGGGGAAGTAGTGGTGTCTGTATTTGGGGTGGTCATTTTGTATTGGGTGGGGGTATTGTGTGTGTATTGGGTATTGGGGGGGAATTGTGTGTATGTGTGTGGCTAGGGGAGTAGGGGGAATTAGTCTGAGGAGGGGGGGATTGAAGGAGCGGGATTGAGTGAGAGGGGGTAATTGAGTGATAATGGAGAGGGGGATAGAGAGGATAGTGAGGGGAAGAGTGAGAGACAGAGGGGGAGAGAGATACATGTGTGAAAAGGGAGGGCTCGAACGGCGCCGGTACGGGGTGGGGGTGGGGGGGAAGCTCTAGTTCTTGGTCCCAGGAAATCTGTCCTGCTTCAGAATATACCATATACACAACTATGCACATATAAGCAAAATGCATCACTTACAATGTGACTTTTTTTTATTTGATAACACTGAAAGAAAATAAGAAAATATATTGCTGCTGTCAAAATTCAATCTGCATTCAATCCCCCTGAAAGATAGTATTCCTGTCCATCATTACATTAGAAGCCTTTGCAGATATTTCAACTTTTACATGGTAATAAGAAAGCATATATTTAGTGTCAAGAGGTGTGTATCCTATGGCTTTTAATCAAATCTGTTGCTAGACAAGAGTGAATCATGAAACTCTTTTCTTTTGCAATACTGACTTCTTTATTACCAGTTTTTGCATTCTTCAAACTGGCAGGTGAGGGTTGGACAAGCTTCTGTCAGACTACAAGTACTTTGAGATTAGACATACGCAGCGTTAACAAGATCACACGATATTATATATATGTATACAGCTCAACCCCAGTATAGCGCAATCCGCTACAACACGGACCCGCTTATAACGCGGTCTGAGCGTGGCTCCCGATGTAAAACATCTGCAAGGTTTAATAAAAAAAAATTCCCCCAAAGCTTTATTGCTAACGAACACACACACGGAAACACACATCACCCCCCTCACATCACCCCCCTCCTCACATCACACACACATCACCCCACTGATCATCACACATACACACAATACTCCCCTACCCATCACATCCCTCTATACATCACCCCCCCTGCACATTCCATCCCCCCCTTCCTGCACATCACATCCCCCCTGCACATCACACACACACACACACACACACACACACACACACACAATACTCCCCTGCACATCACATTCCACCCCCTGCTCAACACATCCTCCTGCACATCACCCCCCTGCACATCCCATCCCCTCTTAACTGCACATCGCACACAATACTCTCTTGCACATCACCTTTGGTGGCGCACCGTCCAGCCCCTGAACCTCCATTGCGGGGGCGGGGCCTACACGGAAGGTCGCAACAGCAGTTAACACGTCTGCTGCAGGGGGGGGGGGGAAAGCTGGGGCCCGGTAGTTGGACGTGCAGCTGGGGCCTGGTCAAAGGTCAGGCGCAACTGCCAGCACTGGCCGGGCCCCCGCAGACTCCGGGCCCGGGTCAATTGTCTCAGCCCCTCCCCCCCCCCACATCGTTCTGCGCTGTGGCCCGCTGCCCATCCGGCAGTGAAAGGTTAAATTCTTTGTCACTGAGCCATTCTTTGGTGTGTATTTAATTATTTGTCTCTTTGTGTCGGACTATACTGTATGTGGACTGACTCCAAAAAGATTTAAACAATTGCTGAACACTAATATGAAGGGTAACTTGTGCTTCTCTTTTGCTAGCGGAGAGGTTCAGTAACTGATAGAGTGTATCTGTAAATCTCACGAGTTACATGTTAAACCTTTAAAAGATGAAAGGTTGGGGCAGCCTGTACGATGTCTGTGATTGTCTTTTCTGTGCCCTAGAATATTTGACACACTATAATCTTATCGCCTGTCTCGTGGACAATATGCAGGAAACTGGTTTACACTCAAATTACCACTAATTGCATATCTGTTGTATACCTGAACACATTTGATTTGATCAGCCTTTATTGCTCTCTCTCTTCCTTTGTATTTCTTGAACACACACACACACCAACACCCCGTACCTCCACTGGGGGTCGGTGAGAGGGGGGCTTGCTCTTGGCAACTCCGACAGAGACAGCTAAAACATCCCGGCTTCTCCAGACTGCGTGAGATCTCTCCCCTCCCCCGACTCACGACGGGCTTCTCCTGCACTGCTGGGAGAGCCTGACACACACACCACCCTTCCCTCCCCGTGCGTGGGGGTGCTACTGCGACGCCGGGTTCAGGGACCTGGGAGAGTTATACTAGTTCTCCCCCTCGGTGGACGCGGAACCCTGATCGCGGCGACAATTTAAAAACAAAATTCTGCTATCCCGGTTATAACACGGTCCCTGAGCACCGCATTATAACAGGGATCAGCTGTACTTATAAGAATCCTACATCGAAGGCTAGCTTTCCCCTCACTGGCTTCTCTACAGTACCTTATGTAACCCTTCATAATTCTGGGACTTTCACTCCAAAGGCAAGGTTAAGTCTTCCGCAGTGTTTGAGGTACCACTTACTGACTCAAAGACTTCTGCTTCAAGGCCAGGTCTACCTCTCACTGATTTTCCTGCAGCACCTGATGTCATTACTGATTCGAGGGCTCCAGCTTTTAAGACGGATTTACTGCTCACTGATTCATGTGCAGTGCCTGACATGTCCTTTCCTGATTTCATGGCATCCCCTTCAATGACAAATGCACCCCTCTTGGACTCCCCTGCTTGATGTACCCGTTCCTATTTCCCGTGCTTTCGCTGTGGGGACGGCTGTACTTCTTTCTGATTGCCCTTCAGCTTCCTCTGTGGATTCTGGGGGCCCCACGGCAGGGACACATTTCCTGTACATTGATCCTCTTCCAGAGCCTGATGTATCTACGGCAGATTCCAAGGCTCCCACGTCAAAGTCAAGTTTACTACCCATGGATTCCCTGGTCCCTGTATTGATGCATCTCCAAGCCCACCTGCCCAGGGGTGCTGCCTTCCTGCTGATGGCCAGTCCCGTGGCAGAAAGCTACTTCATCACCTCAACTGTCACAAATAAGTTGCTATGTCTAACTGGACTTGATCTTGACAAGAGGATTGTATTTGTGCCTGAGTCGTCTTATGATGCATTCTGCATATCAAGACTAGCAGTACCGCTGCTTTTGCTCCAGAGAGGGTACTCTTTTTACAGGATTTCCTCAAGTCTTGTACCTGTCCAAGATGTTTCCGAAACAATTCAAAGTCACCAAGATCACCTAGTGAGCCAAGTTCTGATCGCCCAGAGGTCTCTCCTGAAGGGGGTGGATACTGTAAGGGTTCAAGTCCAGGCCTTGGCTGGAACCCGTCTTTACCTGGCTGCTGTGGACATTTTGATTACTGGCAGCCTGCTATATTAGCTGCACCTGTTCAAGGGCTTAAATAGCAGCCAGTGACTTGCAGCCCTGTCTGAGCATTGTATACTTTTTATTGTGTTCCTGGCCACCCTGGGCTCTGGTTCTTGAGCCTCCCTAGTTCCTGAGTCTTCCGAGTTCCTGAGCCTTCTGTGTGGCTTGCCTATCCCTGGAGCTTCCCTGTTCCAGAGGCTAGCCTGTTGCTGTGGCTTGCCAATCCCTGTGGCTTCCCTGTTCCAGAGGCTAGCCTGTCGCTGTGGCTTGCCTATCCCTGTGGCTTCCCTGTTCCAGAGGCCAGCCTGTTGCTGTGGCTTGCCAATCCCTGTGGCTTCCCTGTTCCAGAGGCCAGCCGGTTGCTGTGGCTTGCCTATCCATGTGGCTTCCCTGTTCCAGAGGCCAGCCTGTTGCTGTGGCTTGCCTATCACTGTGGCTTCCCTGTTCCAGAGGCCAGCCTGTTGCTGTGGCTTGCCTATCCCTGTGGCTTGCCTATCCCTGTTGCTTCCCTGTTCCAGAGGCTAGCCTGTTGCTGTGGCTTGCCTATCCCTGTGGCTTCCCTGTGACCTCAACCTCACTGCCTTCCCTCTGCTCTCTTGCCTGTCACCTGGATTCTGCAACACTGCCGCCTGCCTTGATTCTTTGCCTGCTTACAACCACAGATACCTTAACAGGACTCTGTCCCTGGGCTCTGGTCAGTTAATTGGTATCCCTATCAATCAACAGATTGATCCTCAATTGCAATAGATAATATTATTTTCATTGATTAAACTTAATCAAGGTAAGGCTATACAAATGTGTCATTAATGTTTTAGATAATCTTTTAAACTTGTTTTATTTTGTGTTTTAATAAATGTCAATTTATATGCAACAACAAGTATATATACTTTGTACTCGGGAGACTCGGTGACCTAAATTCTCTATCACAATTATCAATGTTTATGTGCTAAGGTATTTCCTTTCACTGTACTATTTAAGGGAGTTAGAGACTCCTTTCACCTAGGCTGCAAAACTACTATAACAATTGTTCACATTTTTATACACATTGTAATTATTTCACTTTGTTGTATACAAATCTAAATTTATCACGATATAATTCACATATTTATATTTAATATTGCAAATTATAGTTATCATGAAATAGCGCTTTGAAGTTTTCCACTTCAACAAAGTATCTGGCCGCTCCTCCTCTTACCGTGCACCTCACAACTGGAACAGTCTGCCAGAGACTCTCAAATCTGCCACCAATCTAAGTTCTTTCAAAACTAAAGCTGTCTCACATTTTAATCTGGTCTGTAACTGTTACATACGCCTTTAACATACTGTGACAAACACCCCTCTTTTGTAGCGCTAACGTCTGTCTGGGATCTTCCCGGCAGTGTTCTAGGGTTAATTATACAAATAACAGGATCATACAAAGCATTACGTTGTTTAACTCAGGCTTCTGCCTGCTTTATTTCCATCCCAGTAAGGGACTGCAGCTTTAACAGGTGTAGGCAGGAGGTACTCAGATATTAACCTTCAGCGGTTTACTCAGTGTTATAATATTTCACACACTGCCACTTTAAGAAACAAAAATAAATCTTATAAAGAAATCCTATCCCATTCAGGGATCCAACTACACAGCAGAATCACCCTCTCTAACTGCTGCTGGGCCAACTAACCTGGTTCCCCAGCTTAAAACGATGCCCTCTCATTTAGGGTCACTAGATACAGCACAGTCTTAAGACAAACAAATGTTTATTACTGTGTCTAATCTGTTCGTGGTGGGAAATCAGTCCACAGTGTCCAGGCAAATCTTCTGGTACTGCCATACTTGAAGGGGGCGTCCTCCCCGAACTGGATGCAGGGGAGCAGCGATACCCCCAGCCTCCAGGCTCTAAGAAGAGAGACTGAAATGCAACCCTCTCTGCTCTAAATACCTGTGCTAGTGATTAGGAGAGCAGGTGAGGGAGAACTAGACACATTGTAACCTGTGGCCTGGACTTTCCATCCACCAGCCTGAGTAAATGTGAAGCTGTGGAATGGATCATTTTGCCCTATTCATGCACTTTCTGACCTAAAACGGGGCAGAAAGCTGCCTAACATCTTTGGACTATGTCACAATATATTATCTCTAACTGTGCATGCAATGTCTTGTATATAATGTATACCCTGTACACTTAATGTAACTATGTATTTTTAACCATGTATCTGTCATCATAACTTTGTGCCCAGGACATACTTGAAAACGAGAGGTAACTCAATTAATTACTTCCTGGTAGAACATTTTATAAATAAATAAATTTCCGAATTTTTGATTGAAGGTAAAAATTTGAAATAACTAAAAATGTCCAGGAACGCCGACCGAGTATGTGCGATTGATGAGCGCCGACTGTGCATGTGTGAGCACCGACTATGCATGCGTGGTCGGCGCTCATCACTCACGTGATTGGCTTTTGGTGTCTTCTTTTATTAATAATGATTTATGGTATCCCTAATTAAGGTTACAGCCGGGAAATAACTGTAGCCATGTGTAAAAATGGTGTACATATCTTTCTCATTCTGGCAGTAATCCTGGTAAGTAGGCAGGGTTGCCAGTAACCATCATGGAGGTTTGCCCTCACACCCTGGTGAAGTGTCATATGTTGCAAATGAAATGACAACATGCTTTGTGTTCACTGTTAGTGACACATAGGTGGGTCTGTTTCTGGAGTCTATATAAGACACAGAACTGCCTAAAGTTGGAGTGTTAACAAGGAGAGTTCAAGGTGATCAGTCTGCAGCAGTTCAAGTCTGTCTGTCAGAAAGTCAAGTGACAAGCTGAGTACACACTGTGTCCAGGGATCTGGCACAGATGGTGATCTCCCTTAAGGGGAGAGGTGGAGAACAACTCAATTAAGAGAGAGGGAACCTTCTGCATGGAGTACCTCAACGGAATAAGCGGCTAAGTGTCGGCCACGATGAGGGGCAGTCTACCTATGGAGATGACATTAAAGATGCCCTGGTTCAAAAGATCCCTTCTGTGTTAGTGTGGAGTCATTTACCAGGAGGATGCACCAAGAAGGAATTCCCCATCAGATACTTCCTCCTGCTGCCGCAGAGATCCTGATGGGGTGGAGGCGCTGTACCATATGTGAGTAGGACTCAGACACTACCTCAGACGCCTGTCATGGTGATATTCCCCTATACCAACCAGCGGGAGACTCAGGAGTCCTGTTGCCTGCAGGTGCACCACATCACACAAACATGTAATGGGGGCCGATTAGACCACAGGGGCCAATATGAGATTGGGTGGGGGCCCTAGAACCGTTACATAACATATTGTTATTTTAGTCATACCTGACTCTGGAGTTACCCATCTAGACACCAAATAGGGCTTTCGCTGAGGGGGTAGGAGGCGGAAGGAGGAAAGGAAGGCAGAGGGGGAAGGGGAGACCTATTTAAGAGAGAGCACTTTGACATACAGTATACAGTATACCTCCAAATAAAATAACCTACAGTACACCCCATATGATGATACCAGTAGACACACCTGAAATTCAGTACCTCTCTCTACCCGTCTCCTTAGCAAAAGTCCTACAGTATGACCATGTCTGTATGGCAGTGACGCAAATAACATTATTTGAAGACTAGATAACATGGCATTATCCTGAAATTACGTGATGTTAACCCTATGCTAATGACCTTAGTGCAGGAGTGGCTAACTCCAGTCCTCAAGGGCCACCGACAGGTCAGGATTGAAGGGTATCCCTGCTTCAGCACAGGTGGCTCAATCGAAGACTGAGCCACTGATTGAGCCACCTGTCCTGAAGCAGGGATATCCTTAAAACCTGACCTGTTGGTGACCCTTGAGGACTGGAGTTGGCCACCGCTGCACAGGTGTTAACTCTGGGGGTTGGGGAGGGAATGGCCATTCCTGATTTAGATAACGTCATGTTATGCTGTCCTGATTTAGCAGAGTTTAGTGAATCTGGGCCTCAGACTCCCCTAGATGCTTCCTTTTACACTTCTCAGATTGCAGCAGTAGAACATATTTGATTGCTGATTACATCTCAATGGCACACTCATTTACCACATGAGTTAATGTAACTGCTACATTGACTGCATATTATATTTCCTTGTGTAGCTGTTTACTCTCCTAGGATTCAGTAAGAAATAATGACTTTACATGCACACAAAAAACCAGGCGTTTTTTATGTAAGAAAAATGAGTAAATAATATCATTAACAAATAACCGCCTTCAAATTGATTTCATTTTTCCTGCTGAAAGGGTCATATTTCAACTCCTTTTTAATAAACATGGGTAGCAGTATTTTTGCTTAAACCTCTTCTAAATGAAAAAGTAACTCTTTCACTGACAGAGGGGCCTGGTTGTTAAAGGGTTATAAAAAAAAAACCACAGTTGTTGTGAAGTAGAAGATGAAATGAAATGCTAACTTACTGCAAATCTCAAATGGGGAAGAGTTTATATCTACCCAGTGATACGACGGGGAAACGGCAGATTATTATAATAACTTTATTTCATATAGTGCTTCTTTTCTGCCAATGCAACAAATCAAGTGCACAATACGAAGCACAGGGGCATTTTACAGGCACAGAGGAACTTAGAATCTGTTATTGGTGTCGGTGGCACAGGGAGATAAAGTGTTTTACACAAGATAATAATAATAATAGCATGTTCTTGTATAGCGCTGCTAGTTTTACGTAGCGCTATACAGAGACATTTTGCAGACACAGTCCCTGCCCTGTAGAGCTTACAATCTATGTTTTTGGTGCCTGAGGCACAGGGAGATAAAGTGACCAAGGTCACAAGGAGCCGACACTGGGAATTGAACCAGCACATTTACTCCCTGAGCCACTCCTTCTTTCTTGGGCTGAAAGATTACAGTGGTTACATTCACATGAAGAGTAAACAACACTGTGTAGTGCTCTAACACAGACCTGACCATTTGCTGGATAATGTGTATGAAAACATAATTCCAAATCCTTGAAGTGTCCCACGATTGATAACCCTTTAAAGCATCACACCACTTCCATTGCATCAATAAGCTGGAAGAGCAACATCCCTTGCTTGATGAATACTCACACTTGCTTGTGTCCAGTCTCATACATTGAATAGGATATCTGTGGTGTATAAGGAGCAATTCACTCACTGTTAGATGGGTCTTTTGTGGGTCTTTTCTTCCATGGACGTGTGCTGCCTGTTCTCCAGGATATTCAGAGGTTTGATGAGGAGAGATGGAGCACTACAGGAAAAAACTGCTAGAGAGTTGTGTTCCCAATAAAAAGGTTTAATGGATTAGAGCATAGTACACAAAAAATGAGCCCTGGGGCCCCCACCAACGCGTTTCGAGCTTGCGCTCTTTCTCAAGGTGCATACCCTCTGGCAAATCCCCTTACCTGATATACAGTAGCGACATACTTTATCGCACTAAATGCCGGCGGCATGCCGGGATCTACCCCAGCTGCCGCCAGTAATAACCGCGCGCCGCCGCGTTTCCCACATGCACACCCCCTCCACCTCGCGCGCAATTTACTCTCCTTCCGGACCCCGAGCCCGGCTTCTGCTCTGCCCCTCTGCTTCCCCGCAACCCCGCTTACCTTAATTTCATCTCCAGGGGTGTCGGGGAAGCCTGCGGAAGCCGGGGAAGACGGGGAAGCCGGGCGCGCGTGTGACTGTGACGTCACAGTGCGCCGCCACGCGCCGCGGCTACCCGCTTCCCAGCCGCATACAGCCAGCGGCTTTTGCTCGAATAAGAGCTGCCGCTGCTGTAGGTTCATTTTCCCGCCTTTCCTCGCCACTAACCCGTCGCTCAGTAGCGTCACCAGGAGCGCGCCATGTTGCCATGACGCCCCATGAGTCGCGCCGTCGCGCTGGGTAGAGTGGTGACGTCAGCGCGTCTTTGAACCACAACAACAACTTTATTTCTATCTCCTAACGAACACTAATAAAAAAACTTAAAACAACTTTATTAAACATTTTAATTATTAGCAGTATACACTCTCCGTTCTCCACGAAGTGTGTATCTAAGGAAAACCAATTAAAAACAACTACAAAAGTATTAATACAATCCTTGGTAGTTAGTGATGTATTTTCTCTTTCTTGGAATGCCTCTATGTGACTTTTATAAACAATTTCAGTTAAACACAAGCATAAAGCAAGAGACAGTGTAGGCATACATATAACCCAGAATTGTAATTTATGATTATTTACAAAAGATTATTTTTATCTGTTATGCCCATATCTGCCTAATCTTTTAATTATGAAATAAAGTCACATATACAAAGAGTTTTTGTGATCCATACATGTCTAGAATCGCCAGATGTTTGAACCGTGGTCTTATATATTATAAACCAATACTTTGTTTGTTTGCACATAATTCTATTTTCTTTTATACTGTGTATAGTTATTTTAGTATTGGGTAAGATGATAATTGATATTGATTACACAGTGGTTTTCTTGGACTAAATGTAACAACACTACAAAGGGTGCCTTGTTATAAAAAATGATTATGACAATAAATTCACTTTTAACCAGGGATTACTAAAGTTACCGTTTAGTGAAAAATAGCAATAATTGACAATTCATTTTAGAAAGGGATTAAGATCCCACTCTGAATTTAACCCAAACGGAATTCTCGTGTTTAGGGTAAAAATCCAGAAGAGTTCCCTTTTGTCCAGTAAGTCCAGCCTATTGCCTCCCCTATAGGGTTTCTCAATATGTTCAATTCCTCTAAATTTAAGTTTGGAAATGTCTCCATGTTTGCAGTTTGTAAAATGTAGAGATACAGGGTGTGTCAGATCTCCTTTTTTGATTAGTCTTATGTGCTCCCTCATCCTGATTTTTAATGCTCGTGTGGTACGTCCTACGTACTGTTTGCCACATCCACAGTCCAATAAATAGACTATAAATGTGGCATTTAAATGTCTTAAGTGCATATCTTGTGCTTATATGATGCAGTCACACAACTTTGTATCCTTTAAAACAGGACAGTCAAACCCCATCAAGTCATTCATAAACTGTAATGCCACATTTATAGTCTATTTATTGGACTGTGGATGTGGCAAACAGTACGTAGGACGTACCACACGAGCATTATGGGCAGATATGGGCATAACAGATAAAAATAATCTTTTGTAAATAATCATAAATTACAATTCTGGGTTATATGTATGCCTACACTGTCTCTTGCTTTATGCTTGTGTTTAACTGAAATTGTTTATAAAAGTCACATAGAGGCATTCCAAGAAAGAGAAAATACATCACTAACTACCAAGGATTGTATTAATACTTTTGTAGTTGTTTTTATAAGGTTTTCCTTAGATACACACTTCGTGGAGAACGGAGAGTGTATACTGCTAATAATTAAAATGTTTAATAAAGTTGTTTTAAGTTTTTTTATTAGTGTTCGTTAGGAGATAGAAATAAAGTTGTTGTTGTGGTTCAAAGACGCGCTGACGTCACCACTCTACCCAGCGCGACGGCGCGACTCATGGGGCGTCATGGCAACATGGCGCGCTCCTGGTGACGCTACTGAGCGACGGGTTAGTGGCGAGGAAAGGCGGGAAAATGAACCTATATCAGGTAAGGGGATTTGCCAGAGGGTATGCACCTTGAGAAAGAGCGCAAGCTCGAAACGCGTTGGTGGGGGCCCCAGGGCTCATTTTTTGTGTACTATGCTCTAATCCATTAAACCTTTTTATTGGGAACACAACTCTCTAGCAGTTTTTTCCTGTAGTGCTCCATCTCTCCTCATCAAACCTCTACATTCACATGAAGATGTTGTCCATGCTGCCATCAAAGTTGTTATTTGTCACGTGGATGGTAAAAGCAAAAGCTCTTAAAGTTATTGTTGTGACATCAAGCACTGCACAACTAACCTTACAGCTCTTTGCTTAGTGACCTTTGCTGCCTATCTCATTTTTCAATTACCCCCCCCCCCCTAACCCTCTAAAAAGCGACTATTTCTAATAGTGAGAACAGCACGGATTCTCAGGTACCGCCTTCTTTCTACCCAGCTGCAAACGGAACATGCAAATGATTTTGAATTTTAAGTAATGGGCAGATGACCGCGTACACTTCATGTTCCATCAAACATCACAACGCCCTAAGAAACACAAAGCCTTTGGCAAATCTACACAAAACAATGAATTCACTTTAAAGTGGGTTGGTGATGGGGTATTTAAAAACTCATTATTGACTTTATTCACTGTGCCACTATACCTCACTTGAAAAAGACCCTATGGTCGAAACGTTGTGTTTCTGTTTGGCTAAATAAATTAGATCATTTGGAAATCCGTTGTGCCCACGTATCCTCTCTTTCCCTTTAAAGCAGCCATGCCACTTACCCCTTTCTTATTGTTTTCTTTTTTTCTTTTAGACTTTTTTTTTTTTTACAGAATTTAAACCGAAGGGTCCTGTAGGGCTCAATATTTTTAGCTCTGGAGACACCGCAGTTCCTGAGATACCGACCCGTTTAATTGCAGGGAATTTCCCCTCCTTTAAGGGAATAACAATGACCATCAAATCTTGTGTCCCAATGTAGCCAATAGGAAGCTGCAACGGCATTGAGAGGATCATGTTGGGTCTTCCTATTGGACGACCGTTTAAATGCTCCGGAAGTAACCGTGGCAACTACACTGGTAAATATCTCGGGGAACGAAGGGTCCCCGGAACAAACAAAAAAAAAGCACAGTTTAGCTCAGGACAGGCCCACTTTCCTCCCCTTGGTTCAAATGATGTAAATAAAAATCAATATTCAACGTTGGTGGGATTTGGTGCTGATTTAAGTAATACTCCTGTAATACACCACTTCATAATTTCTACATTTAAAAAATAAAACGATGTATTTACTGCATGTATTCCTAATTCCGTGCCTCGCGGGAATTTCCGTGCAAGTTAAGAGAAAAGCATACATTTAGTGATGGCTTCCTTGATGGACTCTTCCAAGCATGGGAAGAAAATGGGTCCATGTCTTTGCTGCAGGAGAGAACAACATTCCGTTCTCACATCGCTGTAAAGATTCACATCACTGAGGGAAGTGTGATGGTACTTGAAAGGTGTGAAGTACCACAGTTATTTTTTTACATTTACAAACCTTCCTCCTGTTTTGTAAAGAAAATGAGATTTATACCAAAACGGGTGTTCCACCATTCTCTTCTCACATCATAAATACTCTGTTGCATGAGCCTTATCAAAGAGTCCAAAGAGCGTTGGATGTCCAGAGATCAGATGCCCCACGCCTACTTTTGGAATACTATTTTGCCCAATGACATTAATGTTTTTTAATGCATCAGTGGACCCTCAGACACTGGATGTGTTAATACTACATTGGGAAAGGAAATCTATTCTCTGGCATCTAACTACAATCAAGACTGTCAGTTGAACAAAGTATATACTGTATGAGAATATTTGTTCAACAGGCGCTGGAGGGCTACTCAAACTATTTGTCATAAATGTTCTCTTCACTCTCTGCTCTCACTCTTAATTTCCAGTGTTGTATTCTCCCTGCTACTTCTGCTTTCAGACCCGTGTTACAAATTCACTGGGTTTTTTTCCCCCCATCAAGAGATAGATAACCGTACAGCTGGCAAATGAAGCAATCTTTCAACAAATTACTTGTTTTGCAGGGCAATTTTAGCTTTCATTCTTCCCATTTCCCCACTGATTTCCTTATACAAATCAATGTAAAACATGCCAAACACGATCACGTGAATATCTCTCGGATGTACATAGCTTTATTTCTTTGAAGCACTAGTGAAAACAAACACACTCTTATCCTATTAAAAAGGTACAATGGCAAGAAATAGAATATTGAATATTTGACTTTTTAGAACCATTAGAAATTATTTCCCTTGCATATAATCAGGAGGCAGCAAAACCATGGGAGATCTGTATGAATACGGTGAAATATGCGCACACACAAAAAAAAGCAAACAAATTAGTTTGCAGTAATTTGTACTGGCATACTACGTAGGAAGCTTGTTAATGTCGTGTCTTAAAATCAGATCTTTTACGCGCAGAGGTTAATGCCTCCCTAAACCTGGTGGGAGAGAGAAATAGAGACAGAGACCCTCATTCTGTAAGCTCCGATTTTCTTTGAAGGGGCTTTCCGTGCGATTCCGCCACACCTGCGTTATCGGGGCTCACGGAATAAGGGGCAGTAAGTGAAGCAGTTCACTGCAAAGCAGCACAGACTGCGGACATGGTATGTTTCAGTGGATTCTGGGTTTTTTGCCGGCAATATTCATCTTTGATTTCTCAGTCTGCCTTCGTATCAGGGTTTGGATCTTCCTTCTGTTCCGCTCATAAGAAAACCCATTTAGATTCAGGACACAGTTTGCAAAGACTCTCACTTAGCTTCTGGTGAGCCACCTCCAATGCTGTGTTCTTTTGCTGATATATTTAACTTCAGGATCTTTACGGTGAACGGTCCCAGGACATTTAGTTGTGGCCGTTTCCCGGCGACTATGTCACCCCCGGTGTTTATCCACCACTCACCTCACCACGGGGACATTTCGCTGCCAAGTTAAACACCAAACCTTACCCTAAAACCCCCTAATCTTAATACCTAATACTAATGCTGCCCCCTACCCTAAAAACCTTAACCCCTTACCCTAATTCCCTACCCTAGAAACCTTAACCCCTTACCCTAATTCCCTATCTTAAAAACCCTATCCTTAACCCCTTACCATCACCGCTAAAACCCCTTAAGTCAACTTGCCTTATTGGCAAAACAGCCGACGGGTGAGTGTCCAGCGGCGGAGCGGCAGCGGCGAAAGGTCCCCCAGTGCCTATACGCCGGCGGTGACTTGATCACGACGAGATAGCTGCTACCAAATGTCCGATTCCGACAGTGAAGTTCTACTGACTGAGATCAATCACACATGTTCCAGCGATATATATACAGGCAGTCCTCGGTTATCCAACGGAATCCGTTCTGGGAGTAGCGTTGGATAGTGAAACCGTTGTAAAGTGAGTCCCATGTTAATCAGTGGCGGTGAGCGTTGGATAACGCATTCAGGCGTCGGATAATGCATTCTGGCGTCGAAAAACGGACCATAGGGTTGCATTGTGTTATCCAACGCTCACCGCCACTGATTAACATGGGACTCCCTTTACAACGGTTTCACTATTCAACACTACTTCCCGAACGGATTCCGTTGGATAACCGAGGACTGCCTGTAAAGGGACTTATTATTGTGAGATGCATTTTATTCCCCCACATATTTTGTCGTATGTTAATGCTTATACAGTATATACCTATTAGTGTGTGTACAGTATATGTATGTGTTAGTGGGGGTGTAATATTCATGCATGTGTTGCGGCTCTCGGAATATTTTGGAGAAAGTCCTTTTTGTATAAAATGGCTCTTCTTCCGTGAGAAGTTGCAGACCCCTGGTGTACACGACCCCTATACTGGGAGACTTGCCTTGACTAGGAAAACAAGAAATCTGTTACCCCTCATTACAGGACTAGGAGTCCTGGAGATCCCCTCAACATGGGTCCACTTAAGATCTGAGGAAGATGATCCAGTTCCCTTATATTTATAAGCTTTCCCCTACCCCTGTTGCTGGGCAGAAAAGATAAGGACTTAACTACTGAGTCATCCCCTAAAGGGTTGACCTTTTCAGCCTATTCTGAAAAGCATGAACTGGCCAATCGCCGATCTAGATGATATGCATCACGAAATTGGTAACCTGAAATAAGTTACTAGAAATTAGTTACTTAAGTAGGGCCTGTAAGAAGAAGATGTAACCCCTTACCTCCCTGTAGGGACCAGGACTTACTAAAAAAACATTCTAGCATACCAAGAGGGTGCTACATATATATATTACTGCATAATTTGGACTGTAAAGCTCTACTGAGTCGAATCCTATTGACCCGGAGGTATATAACAATAGAGACACCCTGCTTCTGCCTAAGAATAATAAAGCTAATTCTTCTCTGGGATCGGATTAAAAGAAATACAAGACAAGAAAAAAGAAATTCCAGTTGTGGTCACTCACATGTCTGGAGATATTGAATGATAGTTATAATTGGGTGATTAAAATGGCTGCCAGACTGATAGAAAACATAACCATTAATTCAAAACAATGCATTGTCTGTCACTATATTTATCTATACCCTAAAGGGACACAGATAAATACAGCTGAACCCTGTTATAACGCCGTCCTCGGGGTCCACCTGATACAACCGCGTTATAACCGGGATCGCGATTGGAAAAAAAAACTATAATTAAAAAAATGTCAGCCGTGATCAGAGACTCCACGTTCGCCGAAGAGGGAAAGCTGGGATAACTCTCTCAGCACTCCCTGAGTCCAGCGTCATAGCAGCAACCCCCCCCCCCCCACAGCAGCAGCCCCCCACAGCAGCACTTACATGTGCAGTGCAGGAGACTGTGTGCTGTGTGAGTCTGCAAGAGGAAGGGGGGAGCAGGGGAGGATCTCACGCAGCCTGTGTCGGGATGTCAGCTGTCTGTGTGTGTCCCAGCCAGGAACCAGTTCCCTTCTCAGCTCCCCCCCAGCGAAGGTACAGGGAGGGAGGGGGGGAAGGTGTGTGTGGGTGGGAGGGGGGGGTGCAGGAAGGGGGGGATGTGATGGGCAGTGGGGTGGGATGTGCAGTAAGGGGGGGTGTGATGGGCAAGGGGGTGGGATGTGTAGTGTGGGCGATGTGCAGGCAGGAGGGATGGGTTGTTCAGGGGGTTGATGTGCAGGCACGGGGGATGGGATGTGCACGGGGTGATGCGCAGGCAGGGGGATGGGATGGGCAGGGGGGATGGGATGTGATGGACATGGGGGGTGATGTGCAGGCAGGGGGATGTGATGTGCAGGCAGGGGGATGGATGTGCATGCTGGGGGAGTGATGTGCAGGCTGCGGGTGATGTGCAGGCTGGGGGGTTGATGTGCAGGCAGGGGGATGGGATGTGATGTGCAGGCTGGGGGGTGGATGTGCAGGCTGGGGGGTGGATGTGCAGGCTGGGGGGTGGATGTGCAGGCTGGGGAGTTGATATGCAGGCAGGGGGATGGGATGTGATGTGCAGGCGAGTATTGTGTCCGTCCGTCCACAATAAAGCTTAAAAAAAAACAAAAAAACAGGCGCCACGCTCACACCGCGTTATAAGCGGACCCGCGTTTTAGCGGATTGCGCAATAACGGGGTTGAGCTGTACATTAGCGACAGTACATTAGTACATTGCTAGCAAGCAAAAACATAAAAAGAAAAAAATACAATCAAAAAACCTGAGAAAAGAAAATTACATAATTAAATATTTTTCTTAACTTTAGAAGTCTTCACTCGGCTTATCGGGAAGCTCATGAGCAAAGACGTCATCCTCCGCATCCGCCCCCATCCTCCGTGATGATCCGCATCAGGTAAAAAAATCTTCTTTCATTCTCTTCTTGCATTATATCCTTCTTTTCTTTAATCTTCTTTACTTGTAATCCAATGTACCCCATGTTAAATCCAAAACGGATGTTGACTCGTCGGCATCTTAAGCTAAAAGGAGACGGAACAGGCATTATATAAGTCCTGTGACATCACATTTAGGGTCAGATAGTACAGGTCCAATCCGATTGGACGCGGTATCATGTGACAGTCTTTAAAAAAAATTTTTTAAGGATGTGACGTCATCTCCAATGAGGTACGTCATATCCTTAAAACCACATGGCTGACATCACATGGTACTACAGCCAATGGGATTGAAGACAATCCCATTGGTTACTGTACCATGTGATACGTTCCATTTTTTTACAAAGGATGTGACATCACTTTAAGGGATGATGTCCCTTTTATTAAAACAGTGTGATCTCCTGTGAGAGTTCTGCAGGGAGAGGCGGCTCTCTCTGTGCAGCTCTCTGTGCAGCGCTCTGTGCAGCTCTCTGTGCAGCTCTCTGTGCAGCGCTCTGTGCAGCTCTCTGTGCAGCTCTCTGTGCAGCTCTCTGTGCAGCGCTCTGTGCAGCGCTCTGTGCAGCTGGGCCCGATCGCACGGCTGAGAATTCTGAGAGAGGCTGAGATGAGTTTTTCTGCTTCGCCGAGCAGTTTAGGCATTTTCCTGCCGCACGGTCTGAGTTAGGTTCAGATTTTTCCTGAATGCTGTGATAACTCAAATTTAAAACCGTTCGGTAGGAACATGCCAAACCCTGCGATGTAGCAGCAAACTCCTCTAAGCTACTAGAATGAGTCCCACGCTGCTAATCCTCCTTTATGGGCACATCAATGAAATGTAGATACTTTGTTATTGTCCCTTGCTGATCATGCCACCACTCTGCATTGGGAAGGCTGTTTGGCGACGAGAATTTTTTTTGTCCGAAATTCGAAGTTGTCTCAATTTTGAATACACACAAATGACATTTGAAGACTTGAAAAAGTGAAAATGATCAAACGTTTGCAAGTTCGCACGGAGAACGTTCCCAAGCTCACCAGCAAAAAAAAAAAAATGGAAAAACATTTCCACCACGCGTGCGATTTAGTTTTTCTAATTTCCCCCCCTGAAATGTGGGGGCGGGGGGAAGGGAAGCTGGCGACCTGAATTTCGACAGATTAGCCCATCTCTAGGGCTGTAATGCAAGAAATAAAAAAAAACTCCACCACTCCATAGGGTTGAAATCATACTGTAGGACTAAACAAAAATAGCCCACGGTAATTAGGGAAAATCCTTCTTTTCTGTTTTCCTTGAAGGTATGGTTGGTCAACTCTGACCTGCTGGTGGCCATTGAGGACTGGAGTTGGCCACCCCTGCTTTAACATATCTTTTTTATGTTCCACCCTAAAATAATCATTTTTCTATGACATTTCTCTGTGTTGAGATTACCTGTCATCACACAGCAAAACCTGTCTAAAGCATAATGACAGATACAATTATGAGTCCCCAACCTCTAATAAACATCAGCTAGCCTGATAAATGTCACAGCAACTTTCACTCAGAGTTTTGTGTCAAGTTAAATATAGATAAAGCAAAGCCTTTCTTTATGCCACTAATGATATGACTAACACCGGGAGTAAAGGTTTCTGTCTTAATGCTGCTCTTACGATTGCAGGGTTGCTGGTGTCCTAATGTGCAATATTTACAAAAATATGAATTATGTATTAATATGTACAGCTTATATCTGAATGCTGGTCCAAGCTTGGGGGACTTATGGGAGACACGTAGGTGCACTTGTAAATATTCTCTGTTTTATAAGAAATAAATCTTGAGATGTTGAAATATAATATCATCCCTGAACTCTTACAGTATGTTTGTTATCCTAATGTAGCAGTTTATTCCTATTAAAAGGAGAAAAAAGAACACAATGTACACCTTTTGAAGGGTAATGAGAACCATCAGTATATTGGATATAGGGAGTTGCTATAAGGGAGAAGGAGCGGCTCAGTGAGTAAAGACACTGACTGGCACTGAGTTTGAAGCAGGGGAACATGGTTCAATTCCAAGGTTTGGCTCCTTGTGACCTTGGGCAAGTCATTTTATCTCCCTATGCCTCAGGCACCAAAAACATAGATTGTGAGCTCTATGGGGCAGGGACAGTGTCTGCAAAATGTCTCTGTAAAGCACTACATAAAACTAGCATCGCTATACAAGAACAAAAAAATATGGAATATGAAATTATTTCAATGAAAATGCAGCTTTATTTTACCTATTGATAATGCAAAGGATCATAGCTTTTCAATAGGTTTCAATAGTTCTCAATAGCACCACTTCCTAAACCTTCTTAAAGTCCTTCCAAAACACTCCAAAGTCCCTCACCAATCCAATTGCCTCCACTGTCCCCAATGTCAGACCCATCACCTTGCCACCACCATGACTAAAACATTACTCCAACCCCTGCCCACCACCCAAGCACGCTCTCAATGCATCTAACCTGTAACGTGACCATAATGTACCCAGGTCTGCCAACAGAAATCATGGGGCACAGGACAAATGAAAGGAACAGCCCCCCCCCCCAAACCCATAGCGCACCTACCACGAAAAAAAAAATTTTAGCGCACAACTTTTACTGTTTTCTTCTTGTAATACATAAAAAGTTTTACCATGCAATCTGTTTATTTTTATATTTTCAACAAAAGACCAAGATACCCAATGCTACATCCAATGTGACAAAAGGCCTGGGGGGGATTCAGTATGGGCCAGGGGGGGGGGGTTTAAGTATGGGCCTGGGGGGGGGGGGTTAAGTATGGGCCTGGGGGAGTTTAAGTATGGGTGACTGCTTTGGTGGGTGACTGCCTGTGTGGTTGACTGCCTGGGTGGGTGGGTGAGTGACTGCCTCGGTGGGTGGGTGAGTGACTTCCTGGGTTGTGAGTGACTGCCTGGGTTGGTGGATGAGTGACTGCCTGTGTGGGTGGGTGAGTGACTGCCTGGGTTAGTGGGTGAGTGACTGGGTGGGTGAGTGACTTGCTTGAGTGACTGCCTAGGTGATGGGTGGATGAGTAACTGCCTTGAGTGACTGCCTGGGTTGGTGGGTGAGTGACTGCCTTGGTGGGTGGGTGAGTGACTGCCTGGGTGGGTGGGTGGGTGAGTGACTGCTCTCAATGCATCTAACCCATAACCTGACCATAATGTTTCACCCCTGCCCACCGCAAAGACATATTGACCATTACTCTATGCCCATCACATGAAATGTTCCATATATAACCCCACCATTGTTATACTAACCAATGTACAGCGCCCTGGATAAGGATGCTATATAAATGTTATAAATAAAAAAATGCAGAATCTTCCCCCATCAGGCCGTAGCAAGAGCAGTAAACCTCGTTATAGCTGTATACATGTAGTTTTGATTAATTGAACAAGCCTTTTTATGTCATCTTCAGCTGTTGATATTCAGTATTTCTGCAATTTTACAGATCTTTGAAAAGCAGCTCTATCTAACAGTTTTGCTGGTAATCTGATACCTTACACACAAGGGGGCTAGATACTGTATATATTTCACACCCTCAAAAAGGCAGCAAAGAAAAGGTATTTACTGTATCCAAAATTTCAATACATTCAAATATAACCATTAAAATGTTGAATTGTACAAATAGTGGAGGGATTCTGAAATTGGCATTAAATGCAACAAAATATAAAGTATATTTAAGAAAGATTAAACTCCGTATAGCAAAGAACTTAAAAACATTTTCTTTTAAAAGTTACTCGAGGACTTGAAAATTAGGGTTTCATTTTGGATTCAGTCTGAAGCATTTCCTGCTAAATTCTGTAAGTAAAATCTTCCAGATATCGTTAGTGCTTATAGTATGTGTCATGATTTTGGTGTTTCATTTTTTATATACACATGCGCTGACTCATTCATCTCGTACGCGCATGCAATAAACTCCATAATGTATTTGCAGTAAAATATTTTTTAACATAAAACTTATGGTGATCACTAAAAAGGAAAATTGCTGCCATAAAGTAAAATAGAATAATACAAGTAAAAAGTAATAATCTATGAATTGTAAAGTAATCCCTGTTTTGATCCTTATATATTTAGAATTAAATCAGTATAGTACATTTTATAGTAGTGTCCCACCTATCCAATGGCAATAAGGACAGCTGCTGATATCCAGTTATAAGTGGTCATTCATTCCGAAAACACAATCCTTGTTAGGATCAGGGTTAATCGAACTACCAGGGATCATGCAATAAGTAGACACACTGCAAGTGTTTAATAATTCATACGTTTATTTAGCCGGATTTACAAGTAAGACATACGCAGTACAGCAAGTAGAGAAATACTTATCCATGACGAGGATACATGCAAAACTCCAAGCTGTAAGGTGCTGCAAAAGTGAGCTTTGACCTCGATGTTCCTCTGGGATCCATGCGGAAAAAATAAATGTCAGTGTTGGTCCCAATCATCGAGACTTAACACACTACAGTGTCTAGCCACCAGGGGTGCCATCAGATTTCCCGGGGCCTAGGACTAGAGTTCCTTCTGCCCCCTCTCTCTGTGTCCGAGGTCTTGTGTGCCCCCCATTTCGTACATATTTCAACCTCTTCCCATGTATTTCTCACCCCCATCTTACTCTAACCCCCTCTCCCTCACTCATTCACTCTCCCCCCCTTCACCCCTCTCTCTTTCTTCCTCACTCCCTCTCTTAAACCCCCTTTTACTTCCCCCACTCTCGCTCAATCCCACTCCCTTAATTCTCCTTACACTCATTCCCTCCCCCCGGCCACACACACACTATCCACCCCCCCCCCCCCCCCCACAATAATTACTCCCCTCACAAAAAAATACAAAAAACCTCACCCTTCAAATAAAAAAAGCCCACCCCCAAATACATATAACCCCCACCCCCAAATACATACAAAAAACCCACTGCCAAATACATATAAAAAATACCTCACCCCCCAAACCCCCCCCACCTCCCAAATACATACAAAATCCACCTCACCCCAAATACATACAACCCCCCAAATAGATTTTTAAAAAAAACAAATCCATAAAACAGCCCCCACACCCCCAAATACATACAAAAAAATCTCCTCCCAAATACATACAAACCCCTCCTCCCGCACCCCCCAAATACATTTAAAAAAAACCTTCTCCCCCCCCCCCCACCTGTGCTGGCATCAGAGGCTTAGCATGGGACAATGAAGAAGACCCGCAGCTGGGGAGAGCCAGAACCCGGTAGCCAGACAAAGCAATGGGGCTGGACTTCTGGCCGACCCAACATCTTTCCGGCTACCGGTCCTCTCGTTGCTGCCGGGCCCCGGGTCTCCCCAGCTGCGGGCCTCCCTTACTGTACAGTGCCGAGCCTCTCTCTCAGTCCGGGCTCAGCTTGCTTCCGACTCACGCCGACGTTAGAGAGTGGCCCGGCACGTGTCGACATTACAGGCTCGGCGTGAGCCAGTGTCAATGTGGGAGGCTCGTAGCTGGGGAGAGCCGGGGCCTGGTGGCAATGAGAGGACCAGCAGCTGGACAAAGAAGTTGGGCCCGACCTCTGGCCAGCCCCAACTTCCAGCATCAGCCGGGCCCCCTGTATTAAGTTTTCAGAGTCTGGTTCATGATTTTGCTCTTGTGCGTCCTCTGTGGCAGAATCGTCCATTTTTGCTCATGGCAACTTCCTTTAATAGGATAGCCCTGTAAGCAGGAAGTTGCCAAGCAAAGTTCCAGTTCATGCTGAGTACAGGCAACGCGCTTACCTATTGTCTTCCTCGTTACCAGACCCGGCTCACGTACCTTAACTATCCTTGTCTTCAGCCCGCCCCGACCTCTGCATCCACACCGATTGCGCAACACTGCTGCCAGCCCTGACCTTCGGCTTACGACTCACTACTCAATCAGGACTCTGTCCCTCAGCTCAGGTCGGTTCTTTCACCTTCCTACCTCAGTCCTGCGGGTCGCTTCCTGCTTGAGATGGGCATCGTTACACCCTGCAGCCACCGGGCCCAGGACACTTGTCCCAGCTCTCCCCCCCTCTCGGTGGCCCTGTTAGCTATCGACCATTGTACTGACAGCAACTCTGCAAGAAAAGTCACAAGAATAACCGACTGACTTTGGGTGGCAGCGGCAGTAGTTATATGTTTTCCCGACTCAGGGAGACGCCGCAAAGTCTTGGGGAGACAAATAATTTCGATATGGGATCCATAGTCTCTCTCGGCAGGGGGCTGATTAGCTTGGTCTCTGCACACGGCCTAGTTATAGTGATTCCATTACCGGGGTGCTGCAGGCCTGCAAACATAGGGCGACATGCCCATCTCCAGAATCGGACGCCTGATGCGGGCCCAGGAAGCTTGGGAATACAATGGGGCCGAACTGTCAAAATGGCAGTGTACACAAGATATTACACTGACGGCTGGGTGTCCTACTCACACAGAAAGAAGAAAGAGGGCGTATGTGAGCCCACACGTCACAAGCATTCGTTTAATTTATTTGTGCATCGTTTAGAGCAAGAATGTATTAAAACTAACCAAAATGGTGTTACAAGCCGAATAAAATAATCAAATGAATCAATCAACAGTTATGCATCTTGTAGAATGCATAACATTACAAGAGGCTTGGAATGAAGAATTGCCCTGACTTTAAATTAAGCTATTACAAGGGTGCTCAACTCCAGTCCTCAAGCACCCCCCTCCCCTTACCCCCCAACAGGTCAGGATTTCAGGGTATTCCAGCTTCAGCACAGGTAGCTCAATCAGACTGAGCTTCTGATTGGGCCACCTGTACTGAAGCAGGGACTGGTTGAGCCATCTGTGCTGAAGCTGGCATATCCTGAAAACCTGACCTGTTGGGGGGATGAGGGGGACGGGTGGCTTGAGGACAGGAATTTGCACCCCTGACCTATTCTGTCCTGTGCTCGATTATTTTAAACAAATTGATTATTTCATTATAACCGAATGAGACATTAACATTCAGGAGACACATTGTGGCTCTGCCTTGAATTACCTCCTGTATATTAAAGTATGAGAGCCGCAACCACAAGAATTAAACAGCTCTGTTGCAGGGTACATGCAACCACACACGCGGGTTCTCTTGATAAGGCTTCTTTATTGAGCCTTAAAACATACAGCACACAAAACAAAATAGCTTCTCTTCAGCATACAAAAACAAAATAGCTTCTCTTCAGCATACAAAAACAAAATAGTTTCTCTTCAGCATAGAAAACAAGGCAGCTTCTCTTCAGCATGCAGGACACAGACAGTTCATCACACATGTTCTTTGAAAAACAGACCTTATAGCAGTAATCTCTTCAGTATTTCAGTCCTGTCTCCTGACCAGCTAGCCTCCATGTGTGTACAGCCTGGGGGTTTTAAAACACCTTGATTATGCAGCTGGGGTCAGACTAATTAAGCAGCCCTTCTCAACTGAAACTTAACCTCGTCACTGCTGCACTGCAAGCCTAAACATAGGTTTGCCAGGTATATGGCTGATGACGTTCATTCACCCTGTCATAAGCTCCCAACATAAACCTATTCAGCTTGTACGAATATATTTAACCACCTGCACAGTACTGTAAATGATTGCCAAAATTGGTTTACCTTTCATACTTTGTAGCATAGAAATTTGACAAAAAACTTTCTTTATTGTTGTTTGTATAAACAATTGGCCCATGAAACATAATTGTATTCACAAACGAACAAATCATTCAAAAGAAACAGTTATTTATAAGACATATATGTACAGTAGGACAAGTAGATCATATTGCATGCCAGACGTCAACCATGAATTATGCAACCGATTGAAACCGATGTATGGAATCAGATGTGACGTAAGGGTTATGGCAGGGGTGGACCTTGAGCACTGGGGGTTGTCCACCCCTGGGTTATGGTATTGGTTTTTAACACACAAAGTAATTGCACCAATTCTTATCAAACAGAGTGTGATCTTGGGCAAACTGTGCTGGGATGGATGCCCTAGAATTTATACTATTACCAACCTCTCCATTCAATACGGTGAGAAGCAGGGTTGCACACAGTTAATGATGCATTCATTTCCATTCACATGGATTGATGCATCACTAGCAGTTTGTTTTCCCACTTCTCACTACATTGAATAACATCCCATGTAATCATAAGGTTTCAATCTAGTTGTAGTTCCCTAACCATCGCCCCTTTGTCTTTCACAATGGTTCTGCATTTCTATGTAAAATAGAGACAATAAAGCAGACCTTGACTGCAAACCCGTGACATCAGAGAGACAGGTGGGAAATCATTAGTATAATTCTAAGCCACTCCGGAATTAAAATCTGCTACATGTCAACAGCTTTCTTGTAATAATAGTATAAGGCTTTTTCTTATTCCAAGTGTTATTGAAAAATGCAAAATGAAACCTCTGGTGCCGAATGAACACACACAGCAATAATCATATACTATTTCTTGTGTACGTTTAAAAAAATGCCTTTATTAAATGACTTTATTCCTGAGCCACTCGATCAGTGCTACATCACCAAACACTTATCAGTAAGGTCATCTATCACGTCTGTTTACTCACTGTCCTTCATTTATTAAGGAATCTGGTCGATTGCTACATTTTATAGGGGGATAATCCTACAGCAGTTGCCTGCAGAATGCTAATTTAACTTGTTTACAGTTTGATTGGGAATACAATAATATTTGAGGATTTTTTTTACTTGATGGGTTAATACTTTTTGGACACTGTACATGTATACAGGCATACCCCGCATTAACGTACGCAATGGGACCGGAGCATGTATGTAAAGCTAAAATGTACTTAAAGTGAAGCACTACCTTTTTCCCACTTATCGATGCATGTACTGTACTGCAATCGTCATATACGTGCATAACTGATGTAAATAACACATTTCTAACAGGCTCTATAGTCTCCCCACTTGTGCACAGCTTCGGTACAGGTAGGGAGGTGGTATTGCTATTCAGGACGTGCTGACAGGCGCATGCGTGCGCTGCAGCTTGCCCATTGGGCGATATGTCCTTACTCGCGAGTGTACTTAAAGCGAGTGTCCTTAAACTGGGATATGGCTATATAGCATTTTAGATATGGCTGGACATTTTATAAGGCGAGCTATACATGCAAATACTTTTTTGAGTTCTCTTTGGATTTTTTCCCAATAACCACGATCTAATAATAGTGTATTTTGTCATATAAATTATGTATCCTCATAAATGCACCAAAAAGATTGGATGCTGATATATGTAAAGGATGACAATAGACTTGTCACTATGCATCTACTGTATTGTTCTAAATTCAAATGGAAGACTTTGATCTGAATGGAATGAAGGAAAGCAGCATAAATCACGTATGTGGCTTTCAAACACTTTGTTAAACATACTGTACTATGCAGGATTGAGTTCCAAACAATAAATCCATTGGTAAATGTAAAAAAATATATACTATTGATCAAACTAGATAGAAAATGTGAAATAAAGCAGCGTTCCTGACATTAAAACACTGACAGTCTACTCACTGCATGACACTTCCAGTTTGCAATTGCCGGACTCTAAGTTTGCACCCGTGGGTCCTTAATCCTATAGAAGCCCTGCTTTGCCAGTTAGTCCCCCTGTTACATATACAGCTTATACAGAGTTGCCACTCATCATTAAGATTGTGTCTGTTGGTTTCACAACCTTACTTCATTTAGCTCAGACATTTGGTGATAGTCTGTTACTGTGTACCTCAGGGATTTAGTCACAGGGTTAGGGAAGTACTATCCCCTTGGGAACGGGCCTGAAGAAGGGGTTCCCATACCCCAAAACGTTGCCCCCCCTTGTCCTGGACTTCCCCCCCCCCCATGTTTCTTTTCCCTGTTTGAGTACATAGTGTTTTCTTTGGTCCATTTTGACCATTGTGTGCATCTTACGTGTATTATTACATTTTGCTTTTGGCTTATCCATCCACTCTTGGCTTTCATTTTAAATGCTGGGAACATTTGAGTACTATTTATATTATTTGGGAGGAAATAGGGTCCTCCCTGTTCCCGTTTGCACCACCTGTTCTCCCTATATACATACATTGTGTGCTGTCTAAACATTTCTTACCCTCTTATATACCTGTCCCTTCGGGAGCAATAACATTGGTCTCTGCTTTACAATACACATGCATTGGATTTTCTGAAAAGAAGAAAGAAACCAACCAAGGGAACATAAAGACAAGAAAATCGCAACGAAACCTTGCTGTGAGAGCATTTACACAAGGCCGTGTAAGCGATTTGATATATCTTTCAAGCACACCCACCAATATCTATCTAGATACTATACATACCCCAAATTCTTCAACCTGTGCTCCCCCTTTTCTCTCTATATCCCTGTACAAATAAGGATCCTGGATAAGGATCCTATTGGGGTCAGAGCCATAGGACGAGAAGATGAACCTGAGGGGACCTTTGTTTATAAGGTTGTAACACTCATTGCTATATTTCCCCTGTTCTAGAACTTCACCAGGGAGCGCCCGGGTTTTTCCTTGTTCCATATTCCCCTCTTATATACCTGTCCCTTCGGGAGCAATAACATTGGTCTCTGCTTTACAATACACATGCATTGGATTTTCCAGACAACAATAAACTTGGAAAAGTTTCATCTTCATTTCATTTTGATGGGACTGACCATACGACCGGCACAGGAGATATCAACCAAAATAATTAAAGTCAAAGTCATCTTCTCCATTATTTTCTTATCTAAAGACGTTTACCTCTCAACACACAAGAACAACTAGAGTTCTAGAGTTGTCCATAGTGGCACGATAGCCTAATTTTAATGCAGAGTGCCTGTGGCAGTATTTTCTTTATGGTGTGTGTTGCCCTTTATCAGGGTGTCTGTTCCAATTATTTATGGATAACTGCCCAGGGAACACAATGCATTTTGTATCAGAAAGGAATTGAAATGAAATTGCATGCTATGCTGGGTGTTAGTCTTTCTAGCTACTTGTGGTTTCTAAAGCCGCGTCCTGTACAAAGCATTGCAGGTTCTCTCTGCTATAGAGAAACTAGCAATAAACATCTTTTTTGGGGGGGGGGGGCGGAAACCCCCTTACATTTATTGGTTCAAGTGCTTTCAAAAACAGTAGTAATGTGCCTCACTACATGAGATTATAATTCTGTTAAACAAGGGGCAACGCTCTCTCTACATTAATTTCAAAAGATTTATACTGCAGTAACATAAAGCAAAAGGTTATTTTCAAAGTAAAGCCCGGTTCTTAGCAGAAAAGAAGAAAAATATTAGAAAGAAAGTGCTGGTACTTAATGCGGCTGAATCCCATCATTTCAACATCACTTCTAGCACACACCATAAACAAGAATTACCAGCTTAACGCCGTTTTATTCTAATCATATACATTAGGCTATATTTAACACACTATGAACTGTGATTGTGTCTTGTTTCCCATTTAAGGTAAAATGTTATGTTCCCACACAAATTAAGCTTTTAATTTAAAAGGGTTGAAATTATTTGACCTGTTAGAGCACCGTGCAAACAAATCTTATATTGTGTCATTTCTGTATGTCAGGAAAACTTTAGCAAAGATGTACTGTAGGCATTGTGGCAAGTGTGCGTGACAACTGGTGGCACTACCAAAAGTCAACTATTTGTGACAAAGCTCAAGCCAAAAGTCCTGCTATTAATTCACGTTTAATGGAGAAATAGTCCCATAACTATGATCTATTACAGGTTCCTGATACATCTGTTTCTTACTTCCACCTGCTCTTGGTGACACAGATTCTTCTGCTGTTGTTATTGCTAGTTTGAGAGCAGCTTGGACGGTCCACCTCATAAAACTAACATGGCTGAACTGGTCCAGGTCTGGGTTGAGATTACATTAAAGCTATTCCTTCCTTAAGAATAGGGAGCTTTGCAAGGTTGAGAGTACACATTAGCTATGAACAATATTCACAAAAGTACAATGCCCATTCAGTTACCAGCTATTGAAGAGAAGGTGGTCTGCGGCATTAGGGCAGGCAGCCATCGTGACAAGAGACGACAGAGAAGCCCAATGCTACATCCAACATGACAGAAATACACAGTAAAATACTTATATATTCTCTTGAAGTAGGGTCATTTAGTTTAACCCTTTGGCCAAAGCGTTGTAAGCTTGCGAGCCACGTCAAGGCAGACACCTGTTCCAGCTGGTGGAGGTTAGTGGCTCCTCCTTCCCAGGTTTTAAGCCCGCCCCTCCCCACTTCCCTAGTTTGCAAGTGCCTCATTCTGCTGGATATAGACCCACTGTGGTCTTTCTCCCTCCTAATAGAGGTAAATGAGAATTTTAATCCTAATAGAGGTATATTAGTATTTTATCTGGTAGTGTTAGGACTTGCGAACAGGTGTCTGCCTTGACGTGGCTCGCAAGCTTACAACGCTTTGGCCAAAGGGTTAAACTAAATGACCCTACTTCAAGAGAATATATAAGTATTTTACTGTGTATTTCTGTCATGTTGGATGTAGCATTGGGCTTCTCTGTCGTCTGTTGTATACATATGCCACGCTCAATAGCACTCCATTTTAACACATATACATATATATATATTTTGTGGGGGCTCAGGGGTTCCCAAAAAGAGCTTACTAGCCATCGTGACAAGTCTGACCCAAAACAACTAGGGAAACCAACGGTAAATTACTGAGCTGGTGTTTGTTGTGGATGGGTTGGTCCTTTTGATGTGGTGTGAATGTGAACCCTTTTCTTTGGTCAGTCCATGGCTCTAACAGAGGCTATCCTTCCATCCTACTCATTTTTGTTATTCAGTTATAAATTAACAATTACTCTGAAGAGTTATTGAGTTATCATTTCATTCTGCTGAAATGTTCAGCAGCGGGGGTCGTGAGTCATAGACCAATGTTTTTCATTCAGGGTTCCTAGGAACCCTTGAATTTCACAGGCATCACTAAAGGGTTCCCTGCAATTTTCTGGTAAATCAAAAATTGTACCAAATGCAGAAGATTTTACAATCATCTGATCTCAGACACACTATTAGAGAGGGTTGGGGTTCCTTACAATGCATCTGATCTCAGACACGCTATTAGCGAGGGTTGGGGTTCCTTACAATGCATCTGATCTCAGAAACGCTATTAGAGAGGGTTGGGGTTCCTTACAATGCATCTGATCTCAGACGCGCTATTAGAGAGGGTTGGGGTTCCTTACAAAGCATCTGATCTCAGACACGCTATTAGAGAGGGTTGGGGTTCCTTACAAAGCATCTGATCTCAGACTCGCTATTAGAGAGGGTTGGGGTTTCTTACAATGCATCGGATCTCAGACACGCTATTAGAGAGGGTATTTGTTTCTTGGACTTGCAGTGTCGTGCTACGCATAGCAGCAGGCGATTTTGGGTATAATCACGGCCTTTGAGATTCCGGCTGCGCTCGCATTGCGCATGCGCCCCTGATTTACTGCAGTGTTTTAATACACGAACAAGATCATTCTTTATACTGTAGGTGTAACCGTGTATTCAGATATTACAAAGCCAGGAGAAGTGCTTTACATATATTATAACCTAGAGCAATTAGGGGCTGATTCAGTATATTCCCATGCGCCCTTCAATGAGAATTTTCAGCCAATAATGGCCTCTTTAGACTATATTCAATAACCCCTCTAATGAAACAACCCCTCAAATAACAATCCACTCTGGCATTTTCATTTTTCAGTATTAAAAATAAATTCTCAGTGAAGGTCAATTTCAGCTATTAAGTAAAAAATAGAGGACAGAATATGAGTAATAATATTTCACATAATAATTGGAATAATCTTTCAAATGAATAAGATTCCAAAAAATATCAATACCTGATCTGTAGCATGACTGTTTTTGTTTGGTAAAACAAATCCTATATAAAATAATAATATGGTGCACAGTTTCCATAGCAATAGGAATAATTTTGAGCATGCTTTCTTTCAAATTATAGAAGCTCGGAACACATGGAAAGCGTTCACGGAACCTCAAAGAGGAGCCCCAGAAAGACTGAAAAATACATCAGAATGTTTCCTGGGTGCAAAAGTAAGTACTCTAATTATTACTAGATAGCTGTATTCCATTTGGAATAATATTATATAAAAGTACCACTTCTCTGTGAAAGAGAGAGGATAAACATTGTCCTGATAAAACATTTATTTAAGGTACAATATATATTAAGAGTGGCCATTTGTATTAGTTTTGGTTGTTGGTCCAAGACTTTTCATGTTTTGGTTTTGCCAGAACTCGATTGGTTTTGTGTTTTGGGCTTTTGTGCATGCGTTCACAGAACCCAAAAGTGTGCCCAGTTTCTAAAGAAAAAAATCAAAATCAGTAGATGAACATTTGTGGGAGTTTTCTCGGATTTCGCTCAGGTTCACAAATGTGTTCTCGGTTTCAACTCGGACATCCAAACAACGCCTAATTTGCGACGTTCGGATTTCGAACCTCCCCATTCTTAGTATATATACATACAATAGGTCATCAGGATCCCTACTCTCTCCCTTCACTTTCCTTTTTCAATACTCCACCCCTTTAAACATCTGATAAATAGAAAGTAGAAAACTGTATACAAATATATCATGAGTCCATTGGCTACTTTCATTAGATGGAGGTCAACACAACAGGTACACAGTACTGTACAATACAATACAGGTCAGAGCTTTGAACGTTCTACATGAATTTAACATGCAAAACCAAATAAAAACCTGTTGCATAAGTGAAATATTTAATAGATTTAAGAGATGGCAATGAGATAACTAAGTCATCGGTCCCACCTACCACTTTTCCTCAATGTTCTTGTAGGCGATGTGCCAAGGTTCAAATATACCGTATTTGTGATAAACATATAATGCCATGAATCAGTATTTGCATCCTGGCGCTCCTTGATAAAGTGCCAGGAGAGGCGCGAAATGCGTTAGTGCTATCTGCAATCAATAAAATTGATTTGACTACTTTAAAGCAGACCAGCCCTTTTTGTGCGCCGTGCACGGCCAATATTTTCTTGTTTGTTCTTCCTTGGCATCCTTGCAGTTAGTTTTACTCCCCAAAACCAACTGGCAAGTACAGCAAGGCCCCGTTTCTCGGCGCTCCGCTTTTCGGCGATCTGCCGATACGGCGGTACCGAGAAGGGGGCCGCCATGTCCGAGCAGACCGGGCCGGTCCGGAGTCGCGCATGCGGAGAATGGAGGGTTTTGCCGGTCTGCGCATGCGCACATAACGAAACCCGCCGGTTCCGCTTTCCGGCGATTTTTCGCTTTGCGGTGGTTCCTTAGAACAGAACCCGCCACATGACTGGGGCCCTGCTGTAGTGACCAAATAAAGTTTATTACATTCATTGTTTATGCAAACGCGAAACAGATCATTTTTCAATTCAATCACTGCACACTACTATGAGAATATTTGTGATCTACGCCTCCTCTTCTCATTACTTCACCTCTGTGACCTTGATGGATGCCTTCAAACTTGCTTGATGTATTTTTCTCCTTTTCCACTTAATTTAGCGCCTTGAAAAAATGTATGCAGAAATGGCCGTATTAAGAGTCACGTGACGCCAGTTCAATGAACGTCTTCATGAAATTATTAACTGGAAAAATAACCCCCCAGCAAATTTTGTCTGGTTCAAGAACTTGAGTGAACATATTGCACATTTCCAGCCTCCAGTATCCACAGACACAGAGTATAATTCGCTGCATTTTGTGATTAGTGCTCAAGTCGGATGTACCCAAAACAGGTTGTAAAAAAACCCAGCCTACGTTACACTAGCTGTAGAAGAAGTGAATGGGCACTTTGGATTTTGCAGCAGATTATTATTTCTCAAAGGAGTAGCTACTGTAGAGAGGCTGCCTGCGGGTGTAAGGGTTCCGGTCCGGGGATTTTCTTTAATTTGCTCTTACGTGGCCGCTGTGGCCATCTTGGTTCCTGGCAAGCCTCATCCTGGAGATGGTAATTGGCTGCAACTGCTCCAGGGTCTTACATAGCAGCCAGCTACTCTCAGCCTCTGCCCCAGCATGGTATTCTATGCCGTGGGTTCCTAGACCTCATCAGGCCCTGTGGATGGCTCCTGTGTACTAGTCCTGTTCCTTGTTCCTGTGTACTAGTTCTGTTCCTGGTTCCTGTGTACTAGTCCTGTTCCTGTGTACTAGTTATGTTCCTTGTTCCTGTGTACTAGTCCTGTTCCTGTGTACTAGTCCTGTTCCTTGTTCCTGTGTTCTAGTCCTGTTCCTTGTTCCTGTGTTCTAGTTGTGTTCCTGGTTCCTGTGTACTAGCCCTGTTCCTGGTTCCTGTGTACTAGTCCTGTTCCTCGTTCATGTTTCAGGTTCCCGTGTGTCTGCAGCTCTGACCATGTTATCTGTCCTTATTGGATTGCCTGTTGCTGATCCCAAACTGTGACCCTGACCTTGCATCTCTCCCACCTGCCTTGACCTCTGCCTGAATCCCGACTACTACTACACTAACAGGACTGCGTCCCCAGGCTCTGGTCGGTGATCATATACCTTAGCTCTGCGGATCCACTTCCTATCGGAGATGAGCAGCCGAAACATAATCTGATTGCCAATTCTTGGAGTCAGGAAGGAATTTACTTTTCCTCTTATGAGATATCATTAGATGATTTTTCACTGGGGTTTTTTGTTTACCTTCCTTTGGATCAATATATTGTAAGTACGGATAGAGGATAAAGTATATGTCGTCTAAATTTAACATAGGTTGAACTTGATGGACGCATGTCTTTTTTTAAACCTCATCTACTATGTTGGCTATGGCATAGCGAATCATTTGCTGGAAAATCCGAAATGCCCATTCTCTTCTTGTACAGTATCCTTCAGGACCAAGCAGGGGACCCCTTGAGATTAGAGCACCGGTCAAATAAGTCATTGGACTCTTAAAACACCTATGAAAGGAGTGTACAAGAATATCCTATTATTGATCTACATTAATGTAGGTCATTCAATTCAACCGTTGCCAAATAAATAGCCTTTTTGAGCAATTAGGGACAAAAGCCACATTTCTGTGATTTTTGCACGAAAAGTCTGAAATGTGATTTCTAAGGGAGACATTTGTACATTGTCTGGAGCTGCAATCGGGGCCGTTTTTTGGATGAAAATCGCCAGGGACGTCAAACGGATTTTCCTCCGAAAACAGCCACTTCGTACTATATAGAATTACCCCGTGCAGGAGCGGTCATAGGTTTGCACATCTCACCTCTAGGCATTAAAGCTACAAGGCTCAAAACACAGGGTTAAATCCCTATAATTCCTGTAGTCTTCATCTTCATGCTTTATCTAGTAAACATCGCTCAGTGAGCTGTGACCACTGCAATCCCTACAGTATGCGATAACCACCATGCTCCTTTTTTTTTAACATTGAATGTTTGTCGCTGCTAATTTATGGTCCGTGTTGACGTTATTTTGCTGATCATTTTGGATCTGGCGCACTCTCTGTTTAAACATCAGAACTGATGTTACCATGACAGCAAGTTCCAGTTGCAAGCTGAAAATCTATGCCACCTTCTGTGTAAATTTGTTTTCTCCTATAATTCCTACTACTACTGTACCTATTTCAGCTAGAGTTCTTCAAAACTGCAGTGCCTCCTTCAATATACAGTATTGCTAATAAAAGTTCTGCTTTGTTTGTTTCTTTTTATTAGGGAAGAAATATCACTAGGTTTCAGGGAGGGAAAAAAACATTAGTTTATCAGGGAACGGAATAAATACCATTAGGTTTCAGGGGGAAAAACGACATTATTAGGAATATCCTTCTCTGTTGTTGCTTTTTTTTATCTAGTAGGGCAGTAAATAAATAACGCCAAATGAATATAGAATATATATAAATAAGGTAATAGTCAACAATGACAGCTACATGCAACAATACCCATGCACTATCCCCCCGAGGGCAGGTGCCTGAGAATATGGTGAATGGGTATTATCCTGTTTCCTTCTCAGCATTGTTTACCTATCTGTTACATGTGAAATAAATCCATTGCTAAGTTTTATGTGTAATGTTTTATGTGTAGCCATGCATGTAAAATGGCCTGCAGTTATCTCTCCTGCTGGCAGTAAACCTGGTAAGTTACAGGGATGCCAGCAGTAATCATGGAGGTTTGCCCTCACACCCTGGTGAGGTGCCCTATGTATGGATGGGAGTGGCTACAGTTAGTGACATCAGAGATGTGCCTGTTTCCTGAGGTATATAAGGCACAGCACTGCCCAAAGTTAGTGTGTTGGAGGGAGAGCGGTAGAGAGAGTTAAAGGAATGAGTCTGTGTTGAGACTTGGGAAATGAAGGGCCCACTAGTGCAGTAACTAGTGGCACGTTTTTACATTAAGCCTGACAAGGCCACACTGTGTCCAGGGACCTGGCACAGGGGTGATCTCCCTGCGGGGAGAGGGGATCACCCTCCATTGGGAGGGTGTACCTTTTCAAGGGTCAGTACGGCGAGATGTGCGGCTGAGCTGATCGCTGCAAGGGGGCATTTTGCTACATCAACAATAAAGATGCCCTGTTCAAAGACAACCCCACTGTGTGAGTGTGAAGGTTCTCTCCAGTGGCAGTCACCACCAAGAAGGAGTTCCTCATCAGGACCCTCTCCCTGCGGACGCATAGATCCTTATGAGGTGGAGGCGCTGCACGTGATATAGGTAGGACTCGCACACACTACCTCAGCTGCCTGCCTGGATTGACAATCCCCGAATACCATCATACGGGAGACTCAAGAGTCTTGTTGCCTACAGGTGCACCACCAGACACGACCATGTAATGGGGACTGGTTAGACCACAGGGGCCAATATGAGATTGGGTGGGTCATACCAGAGGGAATACCCGTTACAGTTGGAGGCGCTGCCTAGAGTCCTGTCAACAGGACAGGCTTTTGCTAGGCACACGGGGAAACAGGGAGAGTGTCTGCTGCCACTTTGTGCTGCGTGGGACGGAGCCAGGGGTAGGAATACAGAAAAAAAGGGGGAGCACAGGTTGAGCAATTTGGGGTGTGTATGGTATCTAATAGATAAAGGTGGGTGTAATCAAAATATATAAAAAAACACTTACACAGCCTCGTGTAAATGCTATCACAACAAGGTTTCGTTGCGGTTTTCTTATCTTTTTATTCCCTGGAATGGTTTCTTTCATTTTTTCAGGTCCTGATCTTCTTCCTAGTTTTCTCCGGCAGTTCTCAGTTCTCAGTTAGGATATCCCCCTGAGAGTGAACAAATGTAAAAACAAATGTTTAAGGGAAAATGCAAATAATATTGTTAAATATCCAATTGTTTATAAATAAATAAATAAATAAATAAATAAAAAAGCAGCAAAAGCTGCAAACACTCACACGGGCAAGTGTGAGTGCAATCCTAGGGGAAGGTGTCTTGTTTCTCTTATGGGATCTTCATATATTGTAACCTACCGGGATGATAGGGGTCTGGTGTAGAATAAATGAAAATATAATGATACTCACACGGCCTCGTGTGAGCAAATTCACATAAAAGTATCTTTGAGTTCTTATGGAGTAGTGGTGCTAACTTCCAAAGATGGGAATATTAGCAGGTAGCCCCTCCTTGGTATCGGTGCAAAACAGAACAATGTCTTGGTTCGAGTAGACTACAAGTGATTTTATTAAACCATTAAAACACTAAAAAATGCACTATATAAAAATACAATAAAAAATGCAGGAAAAAAGAAAAAGTACAGCCCGTCTGTAGGATGTTACTCGTGGATCTCGTGGTACGCAGCTAACTTGCTCCGCGTCCGGGTATAGTGCTGCTTCCTCTGTGATCCACTCCTTGACGGTGGCTGTGTTAGTCCAAAATTGCTAAGTGATGAGAGCAACGCGTTTCGACCCTCTCTGGGCTTCCTCAGGCTCCGTAGATCAGGGGTAGTCAGGGGAGCTGCAGACCGCACGGACGACTTGGGATCCTGCATGGAGTTAGTGGGGCTGGAGCCGGGCTATAGCTGTCCTAGTCACCTTGAGGTAGTGCTAGTGGTAGGACGCCTAAAGGGATAAACTGGTAACATAGTTCAGGAATCCTGGAGAGGGTCTGCGCTAGGCTAGCCAACAGTAGGTAGACACCCAAAGTACTGCATGGAAGAGCCAGAGTACTCTAGTCCATTCCAGACCGCTTACCGAAGGGAGCACAGACTGGGAGGACTGGGAGGAAGGAGATACAGCAGACACAGAGTGAGTGAGCCTAGCCTGAGGTAGTGCAAACACGAGTCAGATCTACATTAGGTACACAAGGTGGTGCACAAGGCATTTTTATTGTATCGGTGTGGCAGCTGCCCCGCAGAGAGGAGCCCCATGTACAATAGCCCAATATATAGTGGCCGAATGGCGGCCGCAAGAATGGAGGATCCGCGTGGTGCGGAAGGTCCAATATGGCGGACGGAGGCCGAAGGAGAGAGCGCACATGGCATGTGTGCGGGTGAAGAGCAAGCTACAGAAGAGACTTTTGTGAGCCTGCTGTGGAGTGGCGTGAAAGCTGTGGCTGCACTGTGTTGGTCCTGCTTAGGCCCTTGGGGTAGTAACCCTGAGGACAGTGAAGAGGACATTGTTATAAGATATGAGGAACATAATGGACTTGCTTGTCATTCGACGTACAGACAGTCAAAAGCTATCTCAACCATGAACAAGATTGACATTGCAATCCAAAATGGCGGTTCCCGCTTCCCTGGGAAACCGCGTGGGCCAGTTGCATAAAATGTTGCAAATGCTCAACTTGCAGAGAGTTGGCCAGGAGTGGCGCCAACAGGAAAACCCCACCCTGATGGGGAGTATGGCGCGAAAGCTGGAGCCACGCCCTCATGGACTATGATGAACTCAGACCCTGTGCTGGGTCATCCTACAAATTTAAGGGACCTCCCCCTAATCTCAACCAAGGGGAGTGGTTTCCAGTTTTGGCGGATGCGGATGGAGAAAGCTGGAGGAGGGGTTGGCAAACCAGCCCCTGCACTTCAGTTGCGAGGAGCCAGCGAGCAGAACAGACCACTAGTGAGAGTGCCTCCTCTAGTGACTATGGCCTGCAAATCAGAAGAAGGGTCACTGATATCTACCCATCCCTACTCGGCTCCAGGAGGCTTCCTGATACTTCGAGTGGTGGGTACAGAGACAGTGGCATGCCTATGCCTACAGTGTCGCCTGCCGGGCGGTGCTGTGAGCTCTACAGCGCGATGCGCACAATGTGGCCTGCAGTATCTGTGGCCAATGCCGACATTCGTGCCAGTCCAGGCAGTAGAGGCCGCGGGAGATATAGCCATGCTGTCGGCGGAACTCCCCGGTGCGCTCTGGAGGGAGTCTACGGATCCCGGAGAAAGGGGATCGGGTCCGGCCCTCAAGGCTGAGCCGGACGAGAGAAACAGTCACTGACGCGGTGATAAAAGGGGGGCTCACCGTCGATCACCGAGTGGAATGCCTCACCCTGACGCAAAGTTGAAGTCCTCGGACGAGGAAACTGCAAGTCCTACCGCGGTGACGACCCGACCGCCGGTGAGCCACAGTAGCAGTACGATCAAGCGAGTGCCACTCACCTGTGTCGGCAGTGAACGGAGCAGAGTGTCGCCCATACAGCGGCAACCCGAGCGGCGAAGTCCCACGGCCATGGTGACCAGCGGTTCCGATGGCAGCAGATCCACCCCGACACCACGGAGCGGTAAGCAAAGTCCCTGCTTTTACCAGGCTCCGAGGGTGGCGAAGGCGGAGGATGGTGCCAGGCCCAAGCGGTGCCACAGCGGAAGAAGGCGTTGCCGGATGTCGTGGTGGAGGAAGAGGTCTCACTTGGGGACCCAACAAAAGATGGCGACGAGACACATGCATGTCAGGATGTCGCTTCCGGCGGTCAGAGTGGAACCGATTAGGAGATGACAGCGCCTCTTCGCTCGAGCAGTGTCCGCCGATCGCTTAAGTCAAAGAGGAGCGGGCGATCGATGCGGAAGCCGGAGAGCAGTGCGACCGGAGAAGCGGAGAGCCCATGTGGGGGCACTGGACCAGGTAGTGGTGAAGAGTGGGTCGTAGCCCCGCGGATACCGACTGTCCGGCCCTATGCCCAACCCCAGGCCCTAGCTAAACCCCAGGCCCTAGTTAAAGCCCCGTCCCCAGTCACCTTTTCCTTTGGGTCATCCTCGAGCTTAGGGATGTCAGGGGATTCCCGGGTCACCTCCGATGAACGGACTGGGGGGAGCTTGGACTATGTTACCTCCGATGAAGGGTCGGTGGGCGGCGGGAGGTACACTCGACAGGTGTCAGTGTCCAGTGACTGTCCCAGTACTGTCAGTATTACTATTGGTAGACAGAAAAAGGAATCAGAGTATCAGGCCCAGTCAGAATGTACTTCCGGCATATCCTCAGGGGGTGTACCAGAAGGGGAAGATTTGGCCGAGACGTCCCTGGAAGAGATTAAGGAAACCCGATGGTGGGCCCCCTTATTTGAGGGATACGAAGCCTGGCTAGATAGAACCAGGTTCATCTTAGAGCGAGATGGGGTGGTAGACTATTGGTGGGCCAAGGGAGAATTCAACGAGGAGGATCGGTTGAAAGCAATGCAGGACCGGTGATACGATATTAGTCGAGGGCTAATAGAGCCATTGGGTCCCAGTAACCTAGAGGATCCGGCAGAACCGGACGAACCCCTTTCATGGGTGCTGCCAGGGAGAGCGGGTAACACCAAATTGATCCAGGCCAGCCGAGCAGAAAGGGCCATTGTAGCCAAGTACAAAAACTCACATGGGTTAGAGTACCCCTATGTCCCCGAACCCCTCATGGAGGAGATAGAGGATCAGAGGGATAGGTGGCTAAGAGAAACCATAGAGATGTATATGGTGAATAAATGGGGGTGCGATTACTGGTCGCAGAGCAGAAGAGAGGATCTCCCAGCTAATGCGAGTATGGAGCATCGGGTGCAGTATATACATGCACAAGGCTGTATATAGACCTGAGAGTGGCTTGCCCAGAGAATACAGTATCACTGTAACCGACATGGCAGGTAGGGAGGTGAAGAAACCAGATCCTCGCCACTATTATTAGGCAGACAGAATAGTGAGGTCTGTTTCTAAGATAAGCGCCCCCTGCTGGTCAGTGAGCGCTACACTGTTAATAATTATGAAAACAGTAATGTTGTTTTGATTAATTATGTGTTCCATTTTACAGTGCTTCCTGGAAAATGGTACACCAAATTTAGGTCCCAGCCGGGACGGTGGGGATTCACCAGGGGGAGATTGTAGCCATGCATGTAAAATGGTCTGCAGTTATCTCTCCTGCTGGCAGTAAACCTGGTAAGTTACAGAGATGCCAGCAGTAATCATGGAGGTTTGCCCTCACACCCTGGTGAGGTGCCCTATGTATGGATGGGAGTGGCTACATGCTCTGAGTCCACAGATAGTGACATCAAAGATGTGCCTGTTTCCTGAGGTATATAAGGCACAGCACTGCCCAAAGTTAGTGTGTTGGAGGGAGAGCGGTAGAGAGAGTTAAAGGAATGAGTCTGTGTTGAGACTTGGGAAATGAAGGGCCCACTAGTGCAGTAACTAGTGGCCCGCTTTTAAATTAAGCCTGACAAGGCCACACTGTGTCCAGGGACCTGGCACAGGGGTGATCTCCCTGCGGGGAGAGGGGATTGCAGTCACCACCAAGAAGGAGTTCCTCATCAGGACCCTCTCCCTGCGGACGCATAGATCCTGATGAGGTGGAGGCGCTGCACGTGATATAGATAGGACTCGCACACACTGCCTCAGCTGCCTGTCTGGATTGACAATCCCCGAATACCATCATGCGGGAGACTCAGGAGTCCTGTTGCCTACAGGTGCACCACCAGAGACGACCATGTAATGGGGACTGGTTAGACCACAGGGGCCAATATGAGATTGGGTGGGTCATACCAGAGGGAATACCCGTTACATATGGTATGATGTGGATGTGGAAGTGGCTCACAAAACGTCCCTCAGGGAATTAGTAATGGACTCAATGGGCCTCATGCACTAAAGGTTCATAAAAAAATCAATTTAAATCACCGTTTTTTTGAGCGTTGGTATCACGGTATTCAGAAGCCTTCATTACCTGTCATAGCAAAATTCACAAAACGGGCGATTAGCCGGTGATCTGATGAACGACCCTCTGAAAAGGCCTTACCCGGCGAGTTGTATCTGCTGCAGAGAGTGCTGCTCTGAAAGAGCCGCCTCTCCCTGTGCAAATCTCGCCCGAAATGCATGTGTATAAATTTTAATTTTGTTAATAGTTTAGATGAGCAGGGGGTCTCCTGAACTGAACCGCATTGGTTTCAGCCTCGGGGACCCCCTACTTCCCGAGATACAGGCCCCGTTATGGGGTGCCGGTATCTCCTATGCATTTTATTCCCACGGTCACGTGACGTGGAAATTTAAATGCATAGGAGATACCGGCACCCCATAACGGGGCCTGTATCTCGGGAAGTAGGGGGTCCCTGAGGCAATCCGCTATGGTAATGAAGTTTACTGTAAATGCATTTTTATTGCATAGGATTCATGCCAGGGGTCTCTGGTGCTAATATTAATGTATATTAACCAGCTCCAGAGATTCCCGGCATCAATCCTATGCAGGAAAAATGCATTTTTTTTCTAAGTCCCATCTCGCCGCTTCTCTGCAGGTTTCCAACACCTTTACGCCAACTTTTCTGGCGTGAGGATTTTGTGATAAAATCACCATTCTAGAGCAGTGATAGGCGTTCATAGCCTAATCACTGCTAATAGAATAGCGTGAGTTTATGAACATGCCGAAAAGTGATTTTTTTTATGAGCAAATATTTTTGGGCGATTCAGTCTTTTATCACCCACTTCTCACCGCTTACTGAATAGCAGTAGGCATTTTGGGCGATAAGTGGTTGATAAGTGGCTTATGAACGCTTACTGCATAGGCCCCAATGAGTACTTCAGTATTGGATGACACCTTTTTTTATTTGGACTAACGATCGATATTGTAAGAAAAGCTTGTGAGAGATATTCTCTCTTCCTCAGATCAAGGAATACGGATTTACAAAATATTCCAGGAGTTTAACACAGATGTAAAAAAACAAGATAACAATATACGTCAGAAGATGTAGGGAGGTACAGTAATGGCGGAGACGATGTCCCACAAGGATTTCTTCTTAGAGAAATATAAGATAAATTAGACAGACAAAGCTACTGTATACCTCTAAACCAAGCAACAAGTAAAACGTTAATGCACTATACCATATGTATTTGTGTTTCCTTCTACACATGAGGTTATCAAGAAGCATTCACCTGAGAGGATCCTGTCCCAGGGAACTGCAGCATATGTGATATCAATGTTTATTTATTTATTCACTGGGGTTTATTGCACATAAACACTGCACTATTCACTTATTCATCTGCGCCATGAACACTTGTTGTTTGGTTTAGTGTAATTTGCGGTTGGGAAAACCGCAGGTGTTTGGGCTGCATTTGCAATTAGTTAATTATCACCATTTATATTTGTTTGCGCTTTAATTCTATATTTCTGATTACCATATACCTCTGTCATGTTTATTTTGTGTAGCCCTGTACCATGGATTTTAAGACACATCTAATAATACTCATGGGAATTCAAAAACAAACTAGTGGGCTTTAGACAACATTCAAACCTGCCGTTGGATGCATCGCGTGGACGGATTTGTAGAATCCAATCCACGAATTCAGCAATCCGTTGGCGGAATGGGGAGAGAGACAAGCACAGAATGGGGAGAGAGAGGCAGGCACAGAATGGGGAGAGAGGCAGGCACAGAATGGGGAGAGATAGGCAGGCACAGAATGGGGAGAGAGACAAGCACAGAATGGGGAGAGAGACAAGCACAAAATGGGGAGAGAGAGGCAGGCACAGAATGGGGAGAGAGGCAGGCACAGAATGGGGAGAGATAGGCAGGCACAGAATGGGGAGAGAGACAAGCACAGAATGGGGAGAGAGACAAGCACAGAATGGGGAGAGAGACAAGCACAGAATGGGGAGAGAGAGGCAGGCACAGAATGGGGAGAGAGAGGCAGGCACAGAATGGGGAGAGAGAGGCAGACACAGAATGGGGAGAGAGAGGCAGGCACAGAATGGGGAGAGAGACAAGCACAGAATGGGGAGAGATAGGCAGGACCAGAATGAGGAGAGATGCAGACACAGAATGTGGAGAGAGAGAGACCGACACAGAATGGGGAGAGAGGGAGACCGACACAGAATGGGGAGAGAGAGGCAAACACAGAATGGAGAGAGAGAAACAGACACAATGTAGAGAGAGAGACAGACAGAATGGGGAGAGAGAGGCAGGCCCAGAATGGGGAGAGAGAGAGGCAGACACAGAATGGGGAGAGAGGCAGGTCCAGAATGGGGAGAGAGAGACACAGACACAATGGAGAGAGAGACAGACAGACAGACACAGAATGGAGAGAGACAGACACACAATGGGGAGAGAGAGAGAGACAGACACACAGAATGAAGAGAGAGAGAGACAGGCACAGAATGGAGAGCTGATAGGAACCAGAATATCCCATTAGGCCAGCAGCCATCTTAGCTTCGGTTATTTAAACTTCACCCAGACAGCAAGTTGTTGCTTGTCAACTTTTTGTTCCTAAGCAGCAGTCTGGCTGTTCTCTGGCCCCCTGCTCTTTTGCCTTTCCTTGGCTACCATTGTCTTGCATCTAGCTCTGCAGACTTTACAGGTACCTTTTTGTTTTGCCTTGTATTCCCCTTGCACTTCTTGTCTCCTGCTCTTTTGTCTGTCTCTGGCTACTATTGCTTTTGCATGTAGCTCTGCTGATTTCGCAGATACCATTTTGTTTGCTTTTTGTGTAACCCCCTTGGTGTGTGTATTAAACACCATGTCACTTAATCCAGTGTCTTGTTGTTTTGGGGGTTTCATGTCACCTCCGAGGGTTCCATACTACTCCTGATAATTGTGCTTATTGCCTGTACTTTGACAAAGTAACAATTCAGTAGGGTTCAGCAGCAAGTATGCAACCTTACTTCAAGCCATCATCATGATGGGACATCCATCCAGTCCTTGTTATCTACCTCTAGTAACAGTGCCTTGTAGGGCACAATAATAGCCCTGCATTTGAGCTGTATGACCTACAAAATAATTTATTTTGGGAACGTGCCAGTAACTGAAATGTATGAATGCAATTATTATTATTATTTATTTATTTATTGTCATGTTATTATGGTTGCTCAAAAGCGAGTTGTGGAATCAGTTACATATTAATGCTCATTGGTTCTAACAAAAAGATTGAAATATATTTTTATTGTATATAATATCCAGGCTTTCAGAATAAGTATGTACAGCTCAACCCCGTTATAGCGCGATCCGTTACAACGCGAATCCGCTTATAACGCGATGCAAGGGTGGCTCCCAATTTTCGTATTTCTGAATACTTTACAAAACGATTATTGGTATCTTAAATACTTTATTGTACAGTGCATGCAATTGTACATTATTTCTAACGCGATCCGCTTATAACGCGATGTGATTCTTTGGACCCCAAGCACAGCGTTATAAGGGGGTTGAGCTGTATTAAGAAAAGAGTAATACTGTATTTCTGTCATTTAAATCTGTCTAAATGACAAATGAAGAACAATATTGTTGTGGTCGCTTATGTACATTTTATGAAAGTAGGCTGCTAAAGCACCAATTCTTTTTATAGTAGAGAGGAATATGGAACACGTTACTGTCCATGTGTAAGGCTGCGGTCCCAGTCACTGCTACAGCGCACACCTCGGCGTGCGCTGTGCGTGTAAGCACCGCCCCTCAATGGGGCTGGGCCCAGTAGTCACCTTCCCGCTGAAGGTGCAGCCGCGCTGTACTCGCAGTTTTTTTTAACTCAATGGAATTAAGTTCAGAACTGGCGATGGAGGCGTGGCCACGCCCCCACCGACGGTTCACCCAATGAGGGCGAACCAGCCGCATGAGTTCATGACCACGCCCCCACAAAACCCCGACCACGCCCCCTCCCGTCGCAATCTCCCTCTCTCCCTAAAGACCGCAGATCACGGGTAGCGCTGTGCACGCGTCGCCTCCCCCCGCCGGGCGCGCGCGTCACAGTGATCACTGGGACCGCAGCCTATTGGATCCACATGTGCTACACTGTATCTCAGTGCTTCAATTTTGTCTCCTGGCTTGATTTCCATATAAATCTTTCAAAGAGAGCAACTCGGTTGTCCCATCTAAAAATGACAAGTTTGTATTGTTTAATTACTTTATGTTGAGACATTTTGGGGGGATATTGTACTGCAAACGATGATAGCATGAAAATAGTATTTGTGTTTTTGGCAGCCAATGTTAAAAATACCCAGGAGGCAAAGCCTCTAAAAATATCCCAATGTGGTTTCCAACAACAGATTGCAACTTAAATTAATTACGCACCAAACTGGAAATAAATGAACACAAACTATTGTCATTGATGTGCAGTGTGGAACAAAGCACAATACACAATCAATACACAATCCACAATCCACAATCAATACACATAATTCATAATGCTGTATATTTATAGCATAATACAATGTTTGTTATTGAGCAGAATCATAGTAAGAATTTACTGCATATAACACCCAGGCTGGAATTCTGCCCATGAAAATATTCCTAAAATGTTCAGCACCTAGGTGTAATAAATTAAAGGTGCGCTTATGAAAGGTAAGACACATTTGGAGGACCATATTGTACCTTTTTCTACATTTCTTTAAATCTGTTTGTATAAATATGTTTTTCTTTGTATAATGCCAACCATGAATGCAGCGCAGTATATTCTGTATATACAGAAGCCGTATATTCTACACAATACAGTGAGATGTGTTACATAAAGGAGAGAGAAGCTCACTAGCGACAGCAAATGATTCGCCCCAATTTATATTCACTGTAAATATGGCATTTGTTCGCAATTGCGAATGTGCAGGATAATGTGGATATGTAAAGTATCTTTCAATGACTTAAATGAACATATATCCCACGTATCTCAGGTGTAGTCCTTTTTCTGCACAGGAGTCTCAGCAGATGTTTTGTATAAAGGTGTGCTTCTTGGGGTTCTATACAAGCAACAAAAAGTTTCTCTCTCTTTATCAAGCCCCCCACGCCCCTCCCCCAGCTCTCTGTATATCTTATCAGTAAAGTGCCCTTGTTTTTTCTTTTGCGCTACATAAGACACTTTCACATCACCCCTGATGCAAGCATGTCAGAATCGACTAAAAATACTCATATATTAATACTGAAAGACACGTCTAAAATTACTCTTCTTGTATAATTGCACAGCCAAAACGGACAGACTGGAGATTGATTAATACTCCTAATTAACTGATCTGCTGATGTACTGTATCAGATCCAATTGGTGGATATTACAGTAATTCACCTAAGGACACATTCTCACTATACTTAATAGAGCTATAATTCACATTGTTGAAGAACCAAAGCACAGAATTGGTTTGTGTTCTATTCCAAATCTACAAATAGTTTGCATTCATTAGCATAGGAGATATTTACATTTTACCCAGCTCGTGTATTAAATAATAAATAGAACTTCGGATGTTGCTTTTTCAGTGATAGATTGGGTACATAGGTTTCCCCCATAATAAATGGGAATTTATGCCGCTCAATTCCTAGAAGCAAATATTCAAAGTACTGCGTAGGACGTGCATTTTATTGCATTGCATCACTCTTTTTTATATTTTCATAATACAGCGATGCATTTTTAATGCACACAAATGTAAAGTCGACCCGTTCCGTGCTGTAAAACTGGGTCACTGCACCCAGAAAAATAGAAATTGCAGTTCCTGAACGTTCATGAACGGAGTTGTCAAAATATTCTCATCAGTGGAGTACATTTCTGCCCAGAGCAAAGACAACAGAGCACAAAACACAAGCATCCTGCAAGCTATCAATTAGCCCATGTATTAGGAGAGAACCTGTGTCAACTACACATTATTACATTATATCATATGTACACAACAAAAGGTTATGCTTCATTTTTAAAACCAATACCAAGTGGCATTTTTATAAAGCTGCAGTAACTTTCTTGCATACCATGTTAAGTGTGTGTGTGTATACATACTCACCCCCACCTTCCGTCATTGACCTCACTCTCACTGAATCCCCACCAATACACAGTAAAAAGAACCCCACTCCCTCAATACACAGTAAAAGCCCCCCACGCCCCCAATATACTGTAAAAAAAGCCCCCCACTCCCCCAATACACATTAAAAGACCCTCACTACCCTAGTACATATTAAAAAACAGTACATATTAAAACAACAATACATATTATAATAATAATAATAATAACAGCATGTTCTTGTATAGCGCTGCTAGTTTTACGTAGCGCTTTACAGAGACATTTTGCAGGCACAGGGCCCTGCCCCGTGGTGCTTACAATCTATGTGTCTGAGGCACAGGGAGATAAAGTGACTTACCCAATGAGCTAACACTGGGAATTGCCCTGCTTCAAACTCGGTGCCAGTCAGTGTCTTTACTCACTAAGCCGCTCCTTCAGACTTACCTTGCTAATGGTCAGGCCTCGCCCGGTGACTGCCGGAGGGGGGGGGATGACTGCCGGGGGTGTGTGACTACTACAGGTTCACTGCTGAGGAGGGGGCTGCCAGGAGGGGGGGAATGTCAGGAAGGGTGACTGCTGGGGGTGGGTGACTACCGGGGGGTGACTGGCAGGGAGGGTGACTGCCAGGGGGAAGGGGGGCTTGTCTGCCGGGAGAGGGGGGGTTGACTAGCAAAGCAGTTGCCGGCAGGCCCCGGCTCTCCCCGCCTACAGGCCTCTTCCTCTATCCCACACCGGACTCTCTGACTTCAGCGCGTGCCTGCCCGCCCACTTATTGCGCAGCACGCCGGAAGCTGGGCCAAGCTCACTTCTGGCTCACCAACATCAGAGAGGCCCATCGCGCACTGACGTCAGAGGGCCCACGTGGGATAGCGGAAGAGGCCTCCAGATGGAGAGAGCCGGGGCTCGCCGGCAACTGCTTTGTCCGGCCACCGGGCACCCTGACGCAACCAAGCCCGGGACACCAGTACCGGCTGTCCCCCCCTCTTGGCGACCCTGCTCCCTCTCATCCTCCCACTCATCCTCTCCTTCCCTCACCAGAAACTATGTGAAAGAGGCAGGGAGTGGGAGTTGCAGATACAAAGCGGCAGGACCACACCGACGGATTCTGAGAATTCTGCTCGGAATTAAGATGACGAAATCTGACTCCGCATTTTATGCCGTGGATCAGATTAGACCACAAAAGTCTAGGAAAATACTATTTCCGACTGGTTTGCCCATCACTAGTTATCTCTGTCCCGATACTGATATATGTCTCTCACCCTGCCTATAACGTCACCTTTGGTAAGACTGGTGTAACGCAAGTCATGTTAAAGGAGCAATTCATAGGCTTTTTACGTTATTATGGGAATATAGGGTTAACCATTGAGGTCTTCGGAGCCGAACCCCATTATTTCCATTTCTAGGGACCCCCTGCTTCTGGAGATACTTACCTCCAACGGAGGTGCCGGTATCTCTGCAAAGTTTAAAGCTCTCACATCACGTGGGCCGTTAGGAGGCTGAACCTGATGACATCACGGCTTCCTATTGGCCCGCAGGGCGCGGGAGCTTTGAAACTCTGCATTCCTTGATCCCTGCTACCGGAGCGGCTACCGGCACCCTCTACGGAGGTCTGTACCACCAGAAGTAGGGAGTCCACGGAGCTGAAATGAATGGGTTTCAGTTCCTCCAAAAAAACCTTCCTTCAATCCTAGGCCACGCTAACGTAACATGCTGTTAAGTCTTTGCTAATGAGATATATAACAGGCGTTGTTCTTGCATATAATTTGTTTTGTGGATTGGCGTCAACCTCAGGGAACATAACATCCACATCTGATTTTTATAACATGACGTTGTGAGCCTTGAACTCCTGAGTTAACAGAGCTTTGTGAATCTGGGCCAAAGAATCGAGCTTTCCGGCTATTAGAAGCATTATCTTGGTTATTAGATGCACAGGGAGCACACTTTCACATTGCAGTCTGTACCTAATAGGGGCTGACGTGTCTCGTGTATGCGGTGTCAGTGAGATTAAATAATGGCATGACCAATTAAATTAGACTTTATAGTCTATATAAGATAAAATATAAAATTGTATTATCAAAGCAATAATTACTTTCTTACACGAATGTCATTTATCATTCTCATTGGTCTGTCTTGGTGTACTTTGGTTAAGGTCAAATACAGCTCAAGCTGCAGGGATTTAAAAATAAGCACATCAATTAACATCCTGATTGAATTTGTACTGTTCTTCTTTTAATAATGTGGCTTTTGTAGAATCTTTAAGATTGTCGCAAATAAAGTTGAATCCATTAAAGTTTTAGTTGAGTTTGCCACGATTAAGAAAAATATAGGTCACTTAAGGCAACAATCCTGCTTTATCTTTTTGAGGCAGGGGGTCTACGGAGCAGAACTGCGTTAATTTCAGCTATGGGGTCCCCCTGCTTCCTGAGATATTTACCTCTGTGGGGGATGCTGGTAGCAGCTCCAGTTCGGCTATGTGCGGCTATGTGTGGATATCAAAATGGCGGCTTAAATCCTCAAACGTCACACGGGCCAATAGGAGGCAGTGGAGTCATCCCTTGCAGCTTCCAATTGGCCCATGCGACAATGGACATTTAAACCTGCAGAGCTGCTACCTGCACCCCTTACAGAGGTAAGTATCTCTGAAAGCAGGGGGTCCCTGGAGCTGCAAACCTATTTTATTTAAAAAAACAAAAACACATGTTCTGCTGCTTTAAATTGCTCTGTTACCTTAATCATGTTACATACACCTTTGTAAGTGCTGTATGATGAGATATTATTGTGTCACTTCTCTGTGTCAATATGTCAGGGTGCGCGGCTCGAGTTTTGCTACACTTTTGCCACTGAGCATTTTGGGGAGTGAATATAGAAGGACTTGGGGGTGGAGATTATTCCACCATGTTCTGATGAGATATATCCTAATTTGCTCTTACAACGACTGCAGTTTTCCTTTTCTCTTTGCATCGTGTAAATTAAACAGGTTTCAGGTACCTGTGATCCTGTGTATTAAATGTATGGAACAAGATTGACATGCTTCGTACAAATCCCACAGGTGCAAGTGGACACCGATAAAAAATGTTGCTCTGTATCTAGATACATATCCCTCTAAGGCCTCGGCCATGTTACCTGCTTGCTGGTGGAGGCGCGCTGAGGCGCGCTCCCGCTCAGCACTGAGCCCTACAGTCGCAATTAGAGCGGCTTTAGTAGGGGCTCGCCTACGCTTCTGCAAGCGCTTGCGGAAGCGTAGGTCTTACCAGAATTTAAAATTTCCCCGCTTGCCGGCACGCAGGGCCGGTCACGTGAGCGGTTCGCCCAATGAGGGCAAACCAGCTCCGTGACGTCACTGGCCTGCCCCCGGCCCGCCCCCTGACGGCGCGCAGGGAAAGCACCCGCAAGGCCAGGGAAAGCACCCGCTTTCCCTGAGCCTCAGCGCGCCTCAGCACGCCAGCGGGAAGCTTGGCCGAGGCCTAAAACAGCAGAACTGCTGACACTTTTGTGTGTGTTTGTTTAATAGGTTTAAAGCAGGGGGTCTCCAGATCTGAATTGTGTTAATTTCAGTTCCGGGGACAACGGCTACTCAAAATATGTACCTCGTAAGGAGGTGCCAGTATCTCTATGCACTTTAAATTTAAGCCACCATTTTGATAGCCCCAACTAGCCCAGACGCAGCTGCTACTGGCACCCCCTTTCCGAGGTAAGTATCTCAGGAAGCAGGAGGTCTCCGGAGCTGAAATTACAGTTGTTCGGCTGCAGAGACATCCCTGCTTCAAACCTATTAAAAAAACACGCAAAACAGTGTCACCAGTTTTAATGCTTTTATATCCTATTCAGTGTTTACTTTAGGAGGGGGGAGATTAAATGAATTCCCCATTTAGCTTTTATCTTGCACTGATACAAGGCCTATTTGGTCTTCCAAGAAAAATGAAGAGAATGCTGTGACAAGAAGAGGCGTGGAGCTGCCGGGATTCATTTTGCTGCAATATTGATTGAACTTTTCAAAAATTCTAAAAACCTTTGAAACCTTCCGGCTCCAAAAGTTATACCGAAATGGGCCAAACTGTTAATAACTTGCTATTTCCGTCAGGCGGCAGACAATACCAGAAGGATAATAGACATAATCGACTACATAAATGCTAATAAGATCCCAGGTATAGTGTTAAGCCTTGACGCAGAAAAGGCCTTTGACAGAATTGACTGGCCATACATGGGGGTGACGCTTGGAGCGTTTGGATTTGGTGACAAAATTCTAAGGGCAATCAAAGCGCTGTACACTACTCCAGCAGCGAGAGTGATTCACCAAGGCTTCCCCTCAGAGGGGTTTCGAATTAAAAGTGGTACAAGGCAGGGCTGCCCGCTCTCGCCACTGCTGTTCGCCTTATGCATGGAACCACTAGCAGCTCAGATCCGCAACAATCAGAACATTGCTGGAATTCAAATTCATTCACAAACACACAAAGTGGCTCTATACGCGGACGATGTTATATTAACTCTGACAAGGCCACTCACCTCGCTACCCAATTTACTTGACCTATTAGGGAGGTTTAACAGGGTGTCAGGCTTCAAAATTAATCAATCAAAATCTGAGGCTCTTAGCCTTAATATCGCCAAAGAAATGGAAAAACTAATAGAGATCAACTTCAAATTTAAATGGCAGCCAAATTCTATAAAGTACCTAGGTATTTACCTCACAAAGAATGTGAAATCCGTATATCAGGCAAATTATCCCAGACTCTTACGATCCCTGAGAGACGAATTACAAGAATGGTCTTCTTTCGGAATTTCATGGATCGGTAGAATCTATAGTATAAAGATGAACCTCCTGCCCCATTTACTGTATCTGTTTCCAACTCTTCCGATACCCGTGGTTCATTCTGAGTTAATTACCCTACAAAGGCAGATCTATAAATTTATATGGAAGAACAAGAAACCACAGATTAAGGCAAAGATTTTGCAAAGATCAAAGGAAGATGGTGGCTTAGCGGTACCTTGCTTGTTATCGTATTACAAGGTGGCACAATTAACCAAAATTATACAATGGCACACAGAGTCTGAGGAGAGACGATGGGTAGCATTAGAGAAGGAGATGTGTGCCCCAGTAGAGCTCGAACACTTAATTTGGCACCCCAAAGTTAGTTTAAAGGAGTCAGACAAGCCGCTATCCTCAATGCTCAACTAGGTTTCGGTATGGGAGGCAGCTAAATTTAGACATTCCCTGTCCTCGAAACACTCACTAATGACCACCCTATTCGGCAATCCAGAATTTGCTCCAGGACTTTGATAGTAAAAGTTTCGAAATATGGCAACAAAAAGGCCTAAAGAGGCTAAGGGACCTGGAGGGGAGACACAATATAAAAACATTCGAACAAATTAAGTCAGAAAAGGACATCCCTAACACAGAATTTCTTAGATACCTCCAGGTCCGGGCATTTTACACCAAACACGGGACATGACCTTTAACTAATTTTGAAAAGCTCTGTGTGCGTGTCTCAAGCAACACGAGGACTAATCTCTGGTTTATACAGGGAAGTGGTGGGCTCAGGTAAGGACTACATACACAAGACTCAATTTATGACACAATGGGAGACAGATTTAGGTACGACACTAGAGCACGAGGACTGGACAGAGATATTTAACGCAACGGTCAGGAGCTCCATATGCACTACATTAAAGGAGAATTCATATAAAGTTTTATTGCGGTGGTATCTCACCCCAATTAGATAAGCTAAATTTGTTCCGGGGTATTCCCCGCGTTGTCCCAGGCAATGCGGGGAAACAGGAGATCTGTTGCACATGCTGTGGTCTTGTCCTCAAATTGCACCCCTATAGAGGGAGATTCGGGATTGGATACAGAGGATTTTGGGCCTCGAAATTCAGCTGGACCCGTGGTTGTTTTTGTTGAACAAACCGACTCGGGAAGTGTCCAGAGCAGGCAATAAATTAATAGCGCATTTTGCTACAGCAGTGAGATGCGAGACTGCAGCTTTGTGGAAACAAAATGCAATTCCATCAATAGAAAAAATCAGGAATAGAATGTGGTGTGTTTGCCAGATAGAGAAGTTGACAAGTTTGGTCAACGACACTGGCCCAAATTTCCAAAAGGTCTGGATGCCTTGGTTGGCTCAGACAGACATAAAAGGGGTGAGCAATGCCACTATTTGGCTTTCATAGTAGGTAAATGAGTTCTCCTCGAGTGAGTAGCGACAGTTAGGGATACAAGTCCCATAAGTATAAGTTTAGTCCCCCGTACCAAAAAAGAAAGGGAAGATGCTCCCCCTGCCAAAAAAAAAAGAACGAAAAAGAAAAGAGAGAGCCAACAAGCGGGCCCAGAGGAAGCCGAGTCGAGAACAACCGAGCAAGCAAGAGCGCTACACCGCAGCAACCTCCTACCCCCCCCCCCTCCCTTCTTCCCTTGTCTTCCCCCTCCCTTGTCTGTTATTTGTTCTGTGTGTTGGAATGTTGTATAGGCATGGAGTTGATGCCACAAATAATTTGATGGGGAAAAATATTTACCTGTATTTTTACGTGGGGTGGCTCCACGTTTTGTCAACAAAAACTCAATAAAACTGAAGTTTAAAAAAAAAAAACTTGCTATTTCGCTTTTAATGTTGCAAAGTAGCCGCCCCACGACTTAAAAACAAGTTTTTTTTACAAGTTTGATCGAGTGAAAATAATAAAAGATGCATTGTCTATTTACTTTTCCTCGTTAATCGACTTTGCCATGTGGAATTCATTACCCATGGAGACTGTGATGGCAGATACAATAGATATGTTAAAAAAAAGGTTTGACATCGTTTTAGAAAGGAAAGGTATACAGGGATATAGCAAATAAGTAAACATGGGAAGGATGTTGATCCAGGGAGTAATACGATTACCAATATCTGGAGTCAGGAAGGAATTTATTTTCCCCTTATGAGATATCATTAGATGATATTTCACTGGGGTTATTTGTTTGCCTTCCTCTGGATCAATATACTGTAAAAACGGATATAGGATAAAGTATCTGCGTCTAAATTTAGCATATGTTGAACTTGATGGACGTATGTAACTATGAGGCAAGCTTCTTAGCCGAATCGAGAAAGGTGATATTCACCAAGGTCGATTAAGCGCACAAAAAGGTTGCACATCTCTACTGATAACTGCTCCACTCTATAATGAAAAAGGAACTCACCCTGTATTGACAGTATAGCCTAGCGATGAAAAACATTGAACTATCCTTTACGTATCCTACTCTACTGCACTGTTCTGTGTCCCAACTGAAGAGCTGTATCTCTGTAATACAATAGAGAAGACCAAGTAAAAGCAGAGACGGACGCCATATTCACACTCACAAGAGTCCGAACATTGTGACACTTAATTAGTATTCCACGCTAAGGTAATCTATTATTTCTTACATTTGCTATTTGGTAAAAACTTGACTTCCCTGCTGTGCTCTTTGATTTTGTCATTCTCTCCAACATGTTGGTAAAAAAAAACAACATATCTCCAAATAAGCTAATAACTTTGCGCTTTATTTACTGTACCTTTAGATTCAATGTACTGCAGGAGGGTCAAACCATGTGCATCAAGAGTTTGCCATAGAAATCAAAAAGCCCCAGTCAAAGCATTGTGCAATGCACAGCATTGTGTAAACACAACCGGAATAATAACACAAGAAAATGGTGCTTAAAAAACACAAGCAAAATGCCGTTGGTTTCCAGCAGGCATCCATTGTCTCATTTGTTAAATAGCCCCCTTTAGGGTAGATCCTAAGAAGTTCGTTAAATTTGCGCTACTATTGACTGCTACCGAAATAAGTAATGGACGTTATTTTTCCTAACTTGAACGGGTATCCTCAAACCTGATTCAAAAATAACGTGCGTTAGTAAAAGTAGCAGCGCTATTAATGGCAATTTTTGTTGCGCAGTGACACTTTAACCAATACACTGCACAAACGCGTTGGACAAACTTTAACATACATTAAAATTAACACACATTCATTAAAGACGCGTTACTCGTTCAATGCAGTTATTGTATACAATCCTGATGAAACTACACTGTTTAGTGAAACGCGTAGAGTCGCTGTTAGTGACGTCATCATCCACTGCCCAGAAGTCTACCGGCTGTTTCCCCGTAAGATGAACTGTATCTCCTAGCGTGTCTACCGCATGTACTGCGCAGACTCCACCATCGGATGCTGATAGAAGCATAAAGAGTGTGCCACGCATAGGATACAGAGGTTCCCCGTTCTGCCCGTCTTATTGGTGTGCCAGCTGATCTTGACGGCTCCCACGGTCCAGAACGTGAGGTCCAAGACGGAGGAGACTGGAGCTGGTGATATCACTCGTTTTATGTGCCCATTTGATTTTATGACACTGTAAGTGGTAATTTTATTGTGTGTATAAAAGATATTATTGTGTTACGCTATGGAAGCCTCTCTTTCCTTTCCATAACCCTGATTGTCGAGGTTGCCGTGTATGCTGTTCACATTACACCAGATATCCAGCTGTGGGGTTCATCTACCACTACAGAGTCAAGCATTTGCCACTGATCTCTGACATGACTGATTACATGTGACACCACGTGAGTCTCCATTCACTTGATACAATCACATCATATTGTTTGAATTAACTTTATTTGCACTATGTGTGCTTTTCTATTTTTTGCATATTGATACCTGCGCTCCCCTGTGAAACAATATGTATAACTCACTTATTTTCATGTACATTATTAAAAGTGAACTATTAATTTTTATTGTAGAGGTATATATGGGTGAACATTAATGTACACCCATACTTAATACAGTTATGATTAAAGTATATACTATATTAGGTCACGCAAACATATCCTACGTTCACTTTAATCACTAAAAACCATACTATAGTTTATTATGTGTTTCAGACATTTATACGGTCCCTTAAATATATCTTTGTATGACACGTAACTTTTTGAAATGAAAGTGTTAATTCTCATAGTTGGTACACTGCTTGTAGGCTATTCCCAGAAATAACGCTTTGATCATGGTCTGGATGTGAGTGACGGCAGGTTTGGTTCAACACAATTATCGTAGCATTATTTCCATGCACTATTATTAACGGAGGTCTGAGGCTGTGCGGTGTTAGGTAAACGTCTCATTAACATATGATGTGCATATGCGTAAGACTAATGGCTGTTAATATTGATTAACGCAATATTTTCTGTGTTAACGTGAGGACATCATAACACAAATCACCTTTGTAGCTATGCATTATGGGTATCTATACGATAAATAGCAGTAACGTAGCAATAAAATATTTGACAGACTTCCCCTTTGCATTTCAGTAGTGATGGGACTGTTGGACTTTTTGGGTTTTTAACATAGCCCGTACAAAAACCCACTACACATTGTGTAACAGATATTATTCATCTTTTTATAATTGTATCAGGAACTATTTATTCCTTCTATTCCCTTACTGATGGCAGGTAAAGGGCTGGAACAATATATATTATTTTTGTGTGCACTTTACTTCAGTTATGTAGCAGAGATAATTTGTATCATATTTCTACTGCACAGCCTAGAGAATATGGCCAAACTTTGACATAAATCAACACAAAAGGTATTTATACAGAACTGATGCAAGTTGTTTAATTTTCCTATTTGTGTGACAGGTTGTCCCTTGATTAATGGCTATCATGATTCTTAAAAAGTACAACTAAATTCAGTGTTATGATGATTATCACCTTTGGGGTTGCAATTTATTGCTTTACAACGCCTACCGGCACTGAACAGATTACAATGAAACAATTCCTTGTACACAATGTTGGGAATACACAAGTTATTGCCAAATAAAAAGTTCTTCAGTAATATGTGCGCCATATGCTTTGCCCTTAACTTTTAAACATGTAAACATATTTTCTAACTAATTTGTTAAGATTATAGTGTTTTAAAGAAGGGATGATTTAAAATGACCCACCTCTATGTACACCCTTGATCGAAGGTTTACGAGATCTGCAACTGAGTTTAGTGAAGTACTGTAGTTAAACAAGTTAACAAGATGAACAAGGAATGATTACATATGATCGCAGCACTATTTGTCAATACTTCAATCTAAGGGGCTTATTCAATAAATCACTAAGTCCGGGTGGCAATTTCATTAAGGAGTGACACTCCCAAAAAGATTTTACATAATTTAACATGCATTTTACCCAAAAGGCATTTCTGTAACTATTGTAATTGCACTGACAAATACATATGCAAAGCTCTATATGCAGATAGAATGGCTATTATATACCTGGGAAGGGATAGCTGCTTTAATGGCTGGCTTTCCATCGGCTATTTCTAGCATGTTGTGTCAACCACAAACCTTTATACATATATTCTGTATTATATAAAGGTTTGTGGTGGAACCACCATGCTAGAAATGGCCAATGGAAAGCCAGCCATTAAAGCTGCAATCCCAGGTAAAATGATTGTTCTTCAACTGTACTTTAACCAGGGTCACGCATGAGTTCATTGGTGGTCCCATACGTTCAGAGACACCCCCCCCCCCCCCCCCGTTTGGTTTCTGAGATATTTGTCATTTTGTGTGTGCTGGTTTTGACATAGAAAGATGGTTTAGGTGAAATTTAAAAAAAATTCTAAATGAGCAACCAATATTGCTACTTTGAGTTACTACCAGTAAACGAAAAAATGCTTTGTACTTCATGTGATGGTTTATAGCTCAATAACTAATTCCTATTCCCAGCATGCTCCATACAACATGCTTACTCAGAGTCTTTCAGTTCTTTATTGTTGTGGATACTTTAAACTATTTTTTTTTTCGGTAGCCCAAAGGAAACCAACACAGTTCCTTCAGGATGAAATGTTTTATGGGGTGGGGGGTTGTAATTAATACACAAAAGACACAGGGGACCATACTGTACAGCACCAATGTAATTTCACACCAATGTATTGAGAGACACTGTAGCTATTTAGACCATTCTAAAATACAGTATAAAAAAAACCGAACCATTATAATAAGCTAAAAAACAGCGTGCAATCAGGAATAAAAGAAAAGGCACAGCAAAATCAGAACAGTGAGCAAATACTGTACATGAGTCTAATAGTTGTACATTAAACATTACACAAAACACAATAAATAAAAGTCGAATACATCAATAGTACAAAGATTGTACATGTATTTGTATATGCATATTGTGTAGTTAATTATCTCAAGAGCCGGAGCCTATCAGAAGGGGAAGGGGCTGTCACTTTGGAAATGCTTCCTACATTAGAAACATTAAAAATGTCTTTAAAACATTTTTTTTAAATGCTACAAGTATTTTCTCATAGTACCGAAAAAAAAAAAAAAAACACATGTAGGATATTACTTGAACTGCTGCTTGAAGAATTTAACTATATTTTTGTCACATTGGATGTAGCATCGGGTATTTTTGTCTTTTGTTGTGCTGTTAAGTTAGGTTAACGTCACGTCAAGTAACATTAGTAATTATGGCCTCCAAGTTTGGGAATCCCTAAGAAAAAGATAACATTGTGATTATTTAGTGCAAGTGGAGTACCCGTTGTGGATCTCCACCGGGGAAGTTGCTTGACGTAGTTGTAAAGTTCTTGAAAGAGAATGAATAAAGCATTCATGAATTACATCACTTCAATAGACCGTTCCACCGAGCTCCACAAAAATTACTCGTTGGATTTTTTATATTTACACATAGGGTTCTAGGCAGCACTATATACATCAGGTGGGTGATCTTCCTAATTAAGGGCATTACCAAGCATTGACATCTTACCAGAAAACAAGGTTTCTAAAATAAAATATGAACCGACTACATTGCCAGCCAGCTTTGGCTTGCAAAATAGTGCGTGCTGGTGAGTGTGCGGACGCACACATGGCGTTGCGCATGCACGTGGCATGGTCGTTTTGTGTGTAGAGGGTGAGCGGTAACATGCGCGGCTAGGGGGCATCACAGCGCTAGGCTGCACTGTGATTGGTTCACAGCGTCACGTGGCGCGGCGACAGCGTGAAAATACAATTCTCTTGTACTTTCCCTGGGCTGCCGTGCCACTGCTCACGGCCGTGCGCGCGCTTCCCTAGTATAGAAACATCTGGCTAACACAGCCAATTATAACTGACGTGCGCACGGTAGCGCACGCATGCGCACTATATTACAGACCTTAGGAAGGAAATTTAAATTGAGAACCATATTTTAGAATAAGCCACCGAAAAAATTGCAATTTTTTTCCGCTTTTTTTTCATATTCACAATTTGTTGGAGTTCATAAACATTTTTCAATGTTGTCCCCTTTTTTTCAAAATGTTATTTTTTTCCACATTATTTTGAACTGTAAAAAAAAAAAAAATACATGGTTGATTATTTCAAACTTGAGGGATTTTGTGAAAGTTTGAAAATGCCTAATAACACTGCTCTCTCGCAGCAATTTTGAACTTTTGGAGAAAAATATGTGTTCATCTCTATCAGCTACACTCCCCTCCCCTCCTCTCCCCAGTCCCCTACTTAGCCAACTGTATGTTAAAACTCCTTCAGTTATCTGAGTGATTATACATACTGTACCGGCACATTTCTACCTAGATAGGGCCTTTTAACCTGGAGCGTATGGATGCAAGTGCAAATAACATACTGTAGTGCCGATGAGTATTCTAAAACAAATCTGGGGCAATCACCAACAAGACCCAGGTACATGCTGGGTACATGCTGGGTACATGCTGGTTACATGCTGCAACATTTCAGAGACATTTCTGCAGACAGACTAATGGCCCATCAGATTAACGGCGGGGGTCCCTTCAAACTGAATGGGACTGCCAGGGACCCCTGCTGTGTTATTCCGATTGGACATTAGTCTCTGCAGCAATGTCACTGAAATGTTTGCAGCATGTACCCAGCATGTACCTGGGTCTTGTTGGTGATAGCCCCAGATTTTCCAAGGCAAGTTTAAGGCAAGTTTAAAATACTCGTCCGCGCATCTGTATGACTTAAACAAGGTAGAGAGGAAGAGAGTTTGTCATGATGTTTTATAATAATAATACAATGCATTAAGGTAATTTTCCCAGTGTACTGGAAGATTTTGTTTCTTAACAGGAATAAATACGTGAGTTAATGGCACATCCAAAAGAGCTGCGTGTAATTGACATGACGCACGATACAATGATGTTTAAATGACCCTCTCTAATAAATCTTACAGCATGTGCTTTCTGGGCGATTGTTTGTTTCTTTTTGTAATCATTGCGTTTTTGTCGTGTCCAAACAAGCTGTAGCTGAATGTGACATGACCAGAATTCCCTGGAGCTTTCCATTGTGTAGCATACTGATGAGTGACACGGAACATGCCATGAAAGAAACAAAGCATAACTCAAAGGGAACTGCGTGGATGACAAGACTGGGGAAATGGCAAACTCATATTCTGTCGTGTTTTTTTAATCTGGAGAAGGATTTGGCAGGCGTAAAAAGGGCTAAATAGGAAAGGTACAAGAGATGTAAATGTACAATAATGTACAAGTCTTGTTTGTCTCGATTCTGTTGCCAAACAATCTGCAAAAGGTGTTTTTTTTTATTTTTAATGTTCTGGCCATATCTGTATATTGTGGTGAGTTTTTGTCAGTTTTTGTACTCACCATAACTTACGTGTGTACCTGGCCATATCTGGGCGTGCATTCACAAACATTTAAGTCAAATTGCAGATTCAATAGAATATTCGTGATTACTAAAATCAATCTACTTGACGTAGAGTGGTAATAAAACCATGTAGACATTTTCATCTCAATATGCCTTAAAATACATAACAATATTTTCATTTAAAAATCGTAATTAGGCACTGCTACTTGATGTTTAAAACCGTATCATGTTTTTAACATTATCGGGACCATTCTTTTCCCTAAAGCTAAGCAGCTGTAGATATAAAGCTAGAGACCTTCCAGTTCCCAACATACAGTATGAAGATTTTATTTTGCAGGTAAAACAAAATCAAAATGGCCGACAGGGTCTCCAGATGAAAGCCGTCAACATAATCTCCCTATGATGTGGCAGCTTTCTATAAGTCGCCAAAGAATGATGACCATGGCAACCATGTTGTGCTCAGGGACAATTATTCTTTTAGAGGGGATTGAGTTGTTAATAAGTATATAAGTAGTTGGGAAGAAAACAGCGATCGTGCTTTCACGGGTTGTAATCAGAGCCTGTTATCATTGTGTCTGCTGTGTTGGAGAACTCTTAATCTCTTTCGGATGTCTCACCTCGGAGACCTCCAAAAACAGAAGAAAGAAGAACACAAAGCGCACCGGAGATCAGCAAACAATTATATATTTAGAGGTATAAAAAGTATATGTACACTTGCATTTAAGATAGCATAGATGGATAAAAAACGATCGCCAGAGGTGAAATCCTTGGGTCACAGGTGAGTGTCCTGCGCTGAACCTCTGCTCCATATGACGGCATCCAACACTTCATGGTTGTGTCTCTCTCAGGGTCCATACGTGTGTTCACCAGGGCCTGCCTTGATGAACAACTGGATGTTGGGCAAATGAAAATTGTGTACCGTGACCGCTATGCGTTTTGCACAGCTGTGCTTCATCAGGGGTTCACGTTCGCAACTTGAAGTGTCTCTTAAGTACCCCTTCGGGCCAATCTAATAGGGCTAATCTGTAGCCATATTAATAAATGCAACACACACAGATTATTCCTAAAACAGCACGTATGAGTGGAGATGTTAAACCCCACACACATAAACTATACAATCTGAGACCTCCGGGGAAGGGAACCTCGAACTCAAAGGCTGTTTCAAAATATTTAGAACAATGTAAGCTTCCCCAACTGTCCGGGGCTGATTTGAAGGTTCTAAATGGGAGAATTTCCCAGGAGGAACTAACAAATTCAGTGAAATTGTTGAAAACAGCAAAAACGCCAGGTCCAGATGGACTATCTAATGTATATTATAAAAAATTGCTGGCGATTCTCTCTCCATTTATGCTGGAAATGTTCAACTCTTTTCTGGAGGGCAATCCAATCCCATCTACCATGTCCACCGCAAGTCTGGCCATTATACACAAAGAAGGCCAGGATTCAATTCAGTGCGGGAGCTACCTCCCGATCTCTTTGCTCAACACTGATTTAAAAATCTACAGTAAGATTCTGGCAAATAGGCTAAATCTGATTCTGCCGAGATTAATTCATATAGATCAGGTGGGATTTGTCTTCGGAGGGCAGGCCTCAGACAACACTCGGAAGATCATAAATATTATTGACCATGTGCACCTCATCGATACCAAAGCTATCCTGTTGAGCCTTGATGCTGAAAAGGCGTTCGACAGAATATACTGGGCAATCTTGGAGGGAGCAATGCAGAGGATTTGCGTGACCCTTCCTGGAGGGTGTTAGAGCTCTTTATCAAAAATCCACAGCCATAGTTAAACTCCCTGGAAAGAATTTAGATATGATTGAGATCAAAAACGGAACTAGGTAGGGTTGCCCACTGTCCCCTCTCCTCTTTGCCTTATCGATCGAGCCGCTTGCTTCCAAAATTCGAGACAATAGAAATATTCAGGGTGTTGCGATCGGCGGAATACACTATAAAATCTCGTTGTTCGCAGATGATATAATATTAACCCTAGCCAACCCCCAGATGTCCTTGTCCAGTCTCCAATAACTTCTAACAGAATTTGGCAAAATTTCGGGCTATAAAATAAAAAATGATAAATCGGAGGCACTGAATTTAACCCTTTCAGCCCAAGAAATTAAGCTACTACAATAGAATTTTAATTATAAATGGATCTTCTCCCATATTAAATACCTGGGAGTTAAAATTGCCAGATTTTACAACTCTCTGTATCAATGTAACGTGTGTGTCCCCCTCACCCTCCTATTTGAAATGCTCAAAAAAGATCTGCGAACTTGGGCAAAGTTCCAGATATCGTGGATCGGGAGGATAGTGTCAGTTAAGATGAATATACTTCCTAGATTGCTTCATCATTTCCAGACCCTACCGGTGCGGCTACCTAGACCTGAACTAAAAGACCTACAAAATAGGATATTTCAATTCATTTGGCGAGGCAAGAGATCGAGGACAGCTAGGTCGGTAATGTTGGCTTCAAGGGCGAGAGGGGGCATGGGGGTCCCAGATGTGCAAAAATACTACCGACATCTCAGCTGAGGCAGGTGGTGATTTGGAACGCTGACCCAAAACAATTCTGTTGGCTTGCCATTGAATCTCAATATACAAGGGCCTCCTCTCTGCCAATGTCGCTCTACAGTTCAGGATCCTAATACTGAGATGTCCAAGTTGGGGTTGATGAGGTGCACTTGGACTATTTTGATTAAAACCAAAATGAAATATAAGCTTACGTCCTCACTGTCCCAACTAGCTCCTCTCTTTAATAACCCAAGCTTCCTCCCAGGCTGTGATCCAAAACAATTTAGCCAATTCCAGAATAAAAATCTAAGATAATAGCAGATTTTCTTGAAAAAAGGAAGATTCTTTCCTTTCAAGAACTCCGAAGTAAATATGAGGCTCCGGTCCTTCCCATGTTCAAATTTCTTCAAGTTAGGCATTTTCTCCATAGAATTTCACAGAATCTCATTTTTCCTAATCTCTCAAATTTTGAGTCATATTGTAGGAGAGGTACCTATCAAAGGGGTTTGATCACAAGAATATACTTGGGAATGGAATCATCAGTGAATACCCCAGACCACAATCATATGCTTAAATGGGCCGAAGATTTCAATGTGGAGATTGATAGGGACGACTGGGAGGTTATCTGGGAATCTGAAGCAAAAACTTCCATCTGCACAACGACCAAGGAGAATATATATTACATCTTATTTCAGTGGTATCTAACACCAAACAGACTGTGGCAGATTTATCCGGAGGCATCCGATCTGTGTTGGAGGGGTTGTGGAAAAAGGGGGATATGGTACAAATCTGGTGGATGTGTCCAGCCATTCACAAATTCTGGTCAATGGTCCAAAATATCATTAGTAATACTACAGAGCTAACAATCCCCATCGACCCGCTGGATTTCCTACTGGCTAAACCAGTAGAAGATATAAGCCGCCATTTGAGATGACTAATCTCATGTATATTAAGAGCAGCCAGATGTTCCATAGCGGCCGCATGGAAAAAAATTGCCCCCCCCTTCTACACAGACGGTAGAGAAATGAATAAACGAAGTGAGGCTCGTGGAGAAGCTGACTGCCTTTTTGAAATAATCCACTGAAGAATTTTATAGAAACTGGGACACTTGGCTTGAGAGTTAAGATTCGAAGATGCCGTTTAAGTGTGAATGACCCACCTTAACACATAGACTCCTGAACAAAGATCCCCTTTAGAAGGATAATAATTATATATATATATATATATATATAAATATATATATATATATATATATTGTGACAAACGGCTTACTCCGGGGCTCCGTCGTTTGTCCGGGACTGTTTAGAACACGGTCTTTTAGGGTAGGTTAAATGATGAGGCGTCACGTACTGTTCCTTTAAACAGGCTATGCCTGGTTTATTCAGTCCCAGGCACTGAGACTGCCACAGTGCATACAACAGAAAACAGATCAAAACAAAAGCTGCTCACCTGAGCGATAACTTAACTTAGATATCCCTGACTCAGGGTTGGAAGTGGCTTTTCCACTTCCAACATCAAAACACGGTACTTTTGCAGTCTTACACAAATGAACAGAAAGATTGAACCTGTTTGGGGAAGAGGCTTCTCCCCTCTGTAGTTCAGCAGCCTTCCAGCCTCCTGGCTCTTGTGGGGAGCCCAGAGCAAACAGGAAATCAGTCTTTCATACCTGATTCCTAATTAGCATGACAGGTGACAGAAATCAGGCAGCAGACAAACTCTGGTCTGGATCTCTCATCCCTCAGTTCCAGCGCTTGCCAAACTGTGGGATGGAGTGTATGTATTATAAGGCTGCACTCCCAGGCCAAACAGGATAGAAACTGTCTAGTATCCTGGGAGCCCTATATACGGAATTTATTACCATCCCCTGGTTTCTGTCACATATCCTCCCCCCCAGCTCAGACCTCGAGGGATGAGCGACCATGGATATTAGGGAGTGCATCCTTGACAACCCGTCAGCATTGCCATGTTTGTGCCCTGACCTGTGTTCCACAGAAAATTTAAAGGGTTGTAGGCTTAGGAACCACCTGGTCACTCTAGCATTCTTTTCCCTGTTTTGACACATCCAGGTAAGGGGTGCATGATCTGTGACCAACCGGAATTTTCTCCCCAACAGGTAGTATTTGAGCGTCTCTACAGCCCACTTTATTGCGAGACACTCTTTCTCTACTATGGAGTAATTTTTCTCCTGGGGATTTAGTTTCCTACTTAAATAAAGGATGGGGTGCTCCTCACCTTGAGACTCCTGGGAGAGTACCGCCCCCAGCCCTACCTCAGATGCGTCGGTTTGGACTACGAACTCTTTGGAGAAGTCAGGTGTGACCAACACTGGTTGGGCACAGAGAGCTTCTTTCAGGCTTCTAAAGGCCTGTTCGGTTTCGGGGGACCACTTTACCATTAGCGGTCCTCTTGCTTTTGTGAGGTCAGTTAGTGGGGTTGCCTTAGTTGCAAAATTGGGAATAAACCTTCTATAGTACCCAATTAACCCCAAAAAGGTCCTTACTTGTTTTTTTGTAACTGGCCTTGGCCAATTTTGTATCGCCTCCACTTTGAGTGTTTGGGGTTTGAGTAAACCTCTGCCAATAGAATATCCCAGATACTTGGCCTCCTCCAGACCAATAGTGCATTTAGCGGGGTTAGCAGTTAGTCCAGCAGACCGGACTGCGTCAAGCACAGCTTGGACCTTTGGAAGGTGGGATTGCCAATCTTCACTATGGATTACCACATCATCCAGGTAGGCGGCAGCATACCGAGCATGTGGTTTTAAAATTTTATCCATCATTCTTTGGAATGTGGCGGGAGCTCCATGTAAGCCAAAAGGCAACACCTTATACTGAAAGAGGCCGTCTGGGGTTGAGAAGGCTGTCTTTTCTTTTGCCCTTTCTGTGAGGGGAACCTGCCAGTACCCTTTTGTTAGGTCTAGGGTTGTGAGATATCGGGCTTTGCCCAGTCTCTCTACAAGTTCATCTACCCTGGGCATAGGATAAGTATCAAATTTTGACACCGCGTTTAGTTTCCGGTAGTCATTACAAAACCTTGTTGTACCATCTGGCTTTGGGACTAAGACTATAGGGCTGTTCCACCCACTTTGGGATTCCTCAATTACACCTAGTTTTAGCATTTTTTTAACCTCTAAACTTATAGCCTTTCTTTTGGCCTCTGGGATTCGGTACGGTTTAAGGTTAACTCGGACCCCCGGTTCAGAGACTAGGTCATGTTCAATTACGCTAGTTCTACCTGGCCGTATAGAGAAGATTTCTTTGTTTCTTTTCACTAAATTCTGAACCTCTCGTTTCTGATGAACAGACAGGGTTTCAGCTATGCTAACCTCTGGGTCAGTTTCTTGATTCTCTGACGGACCTGGGGGTACTAGGGTTAACAAGACTTCTCTATCTTTCCAGGGCTTGAGTAGGTTTATATGGTAAATTTGCTCAGGTTTCCTCCTACCTGGCTGTCTTACCTTATAATTTACTTCTCCCACTCTTTCCAAGACCTCATATGGCCCATGCCATTTAGCAAGGAATTTACTCTCCACGGTGGGAACCAGAACTAGTACCCTATCACCTGGAGAAAAAATTCTGACCCTAGCACCCTTATTATATGTATTCCTCTGTGCTTCTTGAGCCTTCTCCATGTGTTCCCTCACTATGGGTAGGACTGCAGCAATGCGGTCCTGCATCTGGGCAACATGCTCTATTACACTTCTGTAAGGGGTAACCTCGTGTTCCCAAGTCTCTTTGGCTATATCCAGTAAGCCCCTTGGGTGTCGGCCATACAATAGTTCAAACGGGGAGAAGCCAGTGGATGATTGGGGAACTTCCCTAATGGCAAATAACAGGTACGGTAACAAACAATCCCAGTTTTTCCCATCTTTATCAACCGCCCGCCGTAACATGCTCTTTAAGGTTTTATTGAACCTTTCCACTAAACCATCTGTTTGTGGATGATAGACTGAGGTTCTGAGATGCTTGATTTTTAGGAGTTTACATAGCTCTTTCGTTACTTGGGACATAAATGGTGTTCCCTGGTCAGATAGAATCTCTTTAGGAATCCCGACCCGGGAAAACAGAACTACTAACTCTTTTGCTATGTTTTTAGCTGAGGTGCTACGTAGGGGAACTGCCTCCGGATATCGGGTGGCATAATCTAATATTACCAATATATGCTGATGTCCCCTAGCAGACTTTATTAGGGGTCCTACTAGATCCATAGCAATCCGGTCAAATGGTACCTCTATTATGGGAAGGGGTACCAATGGGCTGCGGTACGCCTTGAACGGGGCGGTGATCTGACATTCTGGGCATGAGGAACAATAATTCGTAATTTCTGCCAGAACCCCAGGCCAATAGAAGCTTCGAAGAACCTTTTCTTTTGTCTTTTCCACCCCTAGGTGTCCCCCCAATGGATGACTATGTGCGAGGTGTAATACTACGTTACGGAATGTCCGTGGTACCAACAATTGTTTAGTTGTAACTGATTTCCTTTTATCAACCCGATATACTAGGTCGTTCTCTACCTCGAAGTAGGGGTAAGCAAGTGACCTATCTGGTTGGCCAGGAGTACTATTCTGGTCCCGTATATTTCCCCTTGCTACCGCTAATGTGGGGTCCTCCCACTGGGCCTTCTTAAAACTCCCAGGACTGACCTCTATGTCAGCGAGGGTCTTATCCGGTTCTGGGGTGGTAAGTGTCTGCTCAACATCTTGATTTGGGGTATTCCCTACCAAAGTAGTGATGGGGAAGGGAATTTTACAGCACTCCTCCTTTTCCCCCTTCTTATTTGGGCCCTCGTCAACCTCCATTTCTGAAAAAGGGAAAGGATTTGTTTCTTCTAATACTTCATTATGGTCCGCTATTGAACTCTGGGCGCTATTCTGAGCGGGGGACCACATTTTTAGAAAATGGGGAAAGTCGGTCCCTATTAACACATCATGTGCCAGTTTGGGTACAATACCCACCTTGAAATCTAAAGAACCAAACTCTGTTTCAAAAAAAACATCAACAGTGGAATATTCATGATTATCCCCATGTATACAACAAATTGCCACTCTTTGTGAACTGTTTCCCTGTTTCTTCTTAATGGGCAAGAGGTATTCGGACACTAGTGTGACCATGCTCCCAGAGTCAAGAAGTGCCCGAACCCTCTTACCATTAACCTTTACAAATGCCCACAGATGGTTATTCAAGGGGTCCTCTGGGCTAGGGCCCATACATTGGGACAACAGCGAATAAGGTTCCACGCTGTTGCATTGCATGGGCTCATCATTTAGTGGGCAGATTTTTGCTGTGTGGCCCCTCTCATGACAATTTACACATTTAGGTACATAGTTTGTGTCCCACTTAGAGCCTTTTCCCGGCTCCCCATGTTGGCTATTGCCCTTAGTGTGCGAACCACTGTTGCTGGTGCTGTGTGAAGGTGGTCGCCGCTCTTCAGCGCCCCTTAACCCCGGTACCCTTTTACCGTCTCTGGAAGAGTCCTGGAACCTCGGGTAGTGGGGTTGCTCCACGACTGTGGGTTGCGGGTGCTCTTCTGCTGCATTGTACCTTTCTACGAGGGCCACAAGCTCATCCGCATTGTGGGGGTCACTCCGACTGACCCAACGGCGTAAGGCAGAGGGAAGTTTCCTCAAGAACTGGTCCATGACCAACCGTTCCACGATGTGGCTGGCTGAGTTGATCTCGGGTTGTAGCCACTTCCGGGCGAGGTGGATGAGGTCATACATCTGGCTTCGGGTGGCTTTATCCATCGTGAAGGACCATGCGTGAAACCTTTGGGCGCGAACAGCCGTGGTTACGCCGAGGCGGGCGAGGATCTCGAACTTCAATTTTGCATAGACGTTAGCTTCGGCTGGCTCTAGATCAAAGTAAGCCTTCTGGGGTTCGCCGCTTAGGAAGGGTGCGATTAGACCAGCCCACTCAGCTTCTGGCCATCCCTCTCTCTGTGCCGTGCGTTCAAACGTGAGAAGATAGGCTTCCACATCATCCGAGGGTCCCATCTTCTGAAGGTAGTGGCTTGCCCTGGTCATTTTCGGTACTGGGGCTGCCGCTGCCAGTGGAAGGTTACTGATAGTCCCCCTCAGGATCTCGAGTTCCTGCTGTAAGCCCTGAGCGAACCGCTGTTGCTCCTCTCTCAGCAAGCGGTTTGTCTCTTGCTGGTTTGCATTCGCGTTTTGCAGGGCTTCATTCGTCTGTTGCTGGTTTGCATTCGCCTGTTGCTGGTTGGCATTCGCCTGTTGCTGGTTGGCATTAATCTCTTGCTGGGCTATTAGCAGCTGTTGATGGGCTGCATTCGTCTGCTGCTGGTTTGCATTAGTTTCTTGCTGGGCTATTAACAGCTGTTGCTGGGTTTCATTCGCGTCTTTCTGGGCAGCGACATTGCGTACCAGCGCACCCACCACGTCTTCCATCTTGTTTGCAGAGGATGAAAAAAACTTTTTTTTTTTTTTTCAAAGTTCTTCAACCCGCAGACCCCCTAGTGCTCTGCCCGCATTCTCCACCATATGTGACAAACGGCTTACTCCGGGGCTCCGTCGTTTGTCCGGGACTGTTTAGAACACGGTCTTTTAGGGTAGGTTAAATGATGAGGCGTCACGTACTGTTCCTTTAAACAGGCTATGCCTGGTTTATTCAGTCCCAGGCACTGAGACTGCCACAGTGCATACAACAGAAAACAGATCAAAACAAAAGCTGCTCACCTGAGCGATAACTTAACTTAGATATCCCTGACTCAGGGTTGGAAGTGGCTTTTCCACTTCCAACATCAAAACACGGTACTTTTGCAGTCTTACACAAATGAACAGAAAGATTGAACCTGTTTGGGGAAGAGGCTTCTCCCCTCTGTAGTTCAGCAGCCTTCCAGCCTCCTGGCTCTTGTGGGGAGCCCAGAGCAAACAGGAAATCAGTCTTTCATACCTGATTCCTAATTAGCATGACAGGTGACAGAAATCAGGCAGCAGACAAACTCTGGTCTGGATCTCTCATCCCTCAGTTCCAGCGCTTGCCAAACTGTGGGATGGAGTGTATGTATTATAAGGCTGCACTCCCAGGCCAAACAGGATAGAAACTGTCTAGTATCCTGGGAGCCCTATATACGGAATTTATTACCATCCCCTGGTTTCTGTCACAATATATATACATACAAAAACACAGAAAAAACAGGCGCACTCATAGCGTAAAATTGTATAACAATAAATTTATGGAGTAAGGGATAAAAATGCACACTCACAAACAAAGCTGAAAAAAATGCGTTTTTGAGTACAACTCAGCCCGTTCAGATGCAGGAACCAAAGGAGGAGGACTTCGGTGTGATGTCCGCGGTGTGTCTTGCCACAATAGCCCCTCTAGGTCCTGGCAGGGACCGAAAGCCACGAGGGACGCCGCCTTCCCCTCTCTCCGGTGCTACACAGAGCATACACTGAATAGAGTCTCGCGTGAACTTGATGATGTCAGCGAGGTTTCAGCCGGGGAGAGTTCACAGTGTAAACAGGAACTTGAATGTCTGAATGGCTGGTAGCAAAATGCTAGCAAAGCAGCAGGAGTGCAATAATGTAGATGAGTGCAAATAAAATATATAACCTGGACAGTAGGCTCGACAGCAATCTCTACGCGTTTCGTCTCAAGCGAGACTTCATCAGGAGAAGAAACTGTGACACTTGGCTTGAGAGTTAAGATTCGAAGATGCCGTTTAAGTGTGAATGACCCACCTTAACACATAGACTCCTGAACAAAGATCCCCTTTAGAAGGATAATAATTATATATATATATAATTATATATATATATATATATATATATACAACAAATAAATTAAGACAAATTGATATTGGAACAGGAAATCGGATCAATGTGAGATATTTCTCCAAAGCTAGCAGTGGACGGGGAAGACAGGGGATTCATCCCCACATCTCCCTCCCCCTCACTTCCTCTCTCTCCTCTTCCTCTCTTCCCCTGTTTCTCTTAACTATTTCCTGTCTTTGTTTTCTTTCCTTGTTTTCTGATTGGTTAACCATGAATACAATCTACACCCAGATGTAGTGCGGATGGTCCATGGGCTATCCAATCTACCCGGACATGCTTACAATGGTATAATTTAACTGATTATGTTAGCGGTCCTATGGATAATGACTATTGCCCATTCTAATTCTGTAATTTTTTATATCCATCTGTCTGACTATCTTTGGATCTTGTTATCTGAGTATTCTCATTCTGTGTGTATTTTTCTCTGTAAAAACCCAATACAAAATATTTGAAATAAAAAAAATACATGCAACCCCCCTCCCCAAAAAAATAAAAATAAATGGATGATATTAGTATCCTTATTTCAACTGGTATCTCCCTTATCAAGTAAATCCATCAGATCTACTAATGTTGCTTTTTCTTTGATAGAGTCACATTTAATGTCTTTCATCACATGTAATATCTTGGTCGTAAAGACATCTGCATGGTCAATTTCCTAATGAACTTTTGTAAATCTATATACAAAGCTTTTGGGCATACTGTACTGGTTGGTGAAAACGACAATACTTTTTTCAAAACATTCATAAGGCAAGTATTGATTTTTAGAGAAGAAAGATTGAAAAATTCATTGGAAATGAATGTTTGCGTGTCTGGGTAGGTCTCTTGGGAGGGCAGTGGTTTTCCACCTCTCTTTCATCTCCTGACCCTGATCGTTTTCTTATTAGGGGACTTTGTGTTTTTAAGACGGGATCTAGACCCCATGTGGGTTTCAAAGATCTCATCGTTTTTATTCTTGAGAGAAAATCTTCATTATCTCTATCTTCATGGTATTAATTGAAGGTTTCAGACTGGTACAGTATATGCCTCTGTGTTCTCACTATATGAGTTGTTATGGTATGTTTCCCTTGATTGATACAGTATCTATCCTTGCTATAAAATATATTTCTATGTTTTGGTGGATATCTATCAATTGTAATCCAATCATTGTCTGTGTCATTACCGCAGTTTTTAGTTGATTATTTAATATGAGGCCTTTCAAATTCCTGATTAGAATGACAGGTTATATATCTACTATGATCAATGAATCATCTTTGTTTAGGTCTAGTGTCAGGATCTAAGAATCAAGGTTTTCGATCCTGTTGGTATAGGGATTCTTGGATATGATCATGTTTATGTTCCCCTTAATATCTAAGGTCCTTATTTTGTGTTTTATTGGATGGTATTAACGATGGATTCTCTTTATTAACTCTAATTGTAATACCAGTAGGTGCATTAGTTCCCCCATGTTTCTGTTTATTTAATGAATAATGCACTTTTACTCAGAATTACATTTTTTGTAATTATAATTTGTTTTACATATTTCTTCAATTTGCAGTAAACTTCATCAACTAGTTGTGGTATTTTAGTAAGACAAGGTATTAATTAGTAGAATATCATTTTGGATTTGTGTGATTGGCATCTAATTCAGTTAAGTTCCTCTTTCATTCTAGAATGAGGAGTTTCATTAACTCCATAGAACAGAGGTCGAGTGACTTGTCCCATTCTGTGATTAATTAGGGTTTGTCATTCCACATGTGGTGATCTTTTGTATTCTAAGACCTCTGAAGATGCGGCTGCATTTCACATATTCCTCAAGCGTCACCATGTCCCGCCATGATCTGACCTCTTCTCCTAAGAGTCTGTATAAGGACTGCATTTTAGATGGTAAATCAGATGTGTTATCATAAAGGGTTTGTGTCTCTGAAACCATACTTTGTAATTGTTCACATCTATTATTCCTGTTATTTATACAGGTCAGAAATTAGCTGGTTTTGGGACCCACCATATTTGATCAGGGAAGATTCCAAATAGGTGGCCTAAATGAACGAAATGTGACGGTGGGAGTACAGGCAGTCCTCGGTTATCCAGCGGAATCCGTTCTGGAAGTAGTGTTGGAGAGTGAAACTGTTGTAAAGTGAGTCCCATGTTAATCAGTGGTGGTGAGCGTTGGATAACGCATTCAGGCGTCGGATAACGCATTCCGGCATCGAAAAATGGCCTTTATGGTTGCATTGGATATGCCATTCGTTGTAAAGTGAAACGTTGGATAGCTAGGACTACCTGTATATATTTTAAGTAGCACTGTTTATCTGCATGGATGCCCAATGTAAATAATGCTGAAAAAAATTAAATAATATAAACGGCAGTGATATTGTGGGTACATTCCTGTATGTACGATCATTTGCTTCCAGAATTGCTAGGAACACACAAGCAGACCTTGGCGTTTGATTATGTCATTCTATGGCTATCTAAAAACTCTGCTAGCATCATGTTGTTCACTAAATAACAGTAAATATTCCCGTGACTTGTTAAATCTATAACACAAGCATCGCTCCGGGTCCATATCTAATAAAGGGATGTCAGCGCCGCGTTTAATATCAAGGCCAACCAGTGAGACTAAAGCACAGCAGCATTTGGTTTAAAAGTTCATGTTTGTCTCTTTTTCATTAGGGAAATTGGATTCTGGGAATCCTATCAAGTATGTTTGACCTTTATAATCCAATTTAAAATATATGCCGCTCTGTATGCATTTTATCCTCACTGCACTAATTCTGCTTCAATGTATGTATTACATTTTAATGCTGATGTGACAAACAGTTGGAATCACATAGCAATGACAGGTTATATTTTGTATCTTTCCTGAGTAATTGCGTTTTCCGGTTTGATAAATTGATTTGTTTGTTTTAACAGCTAGTCCAAAGCATAGCCATATATATATATATCTATATATATATATATATATATATATATAGATATATATATATATTGAACATGTATCATCTACAATGCAGTGCAAGTAATAACTTTACTATTCATTTTTTTTAAATGTCTCAAAAAACTTCAATGTATATCAATTAAAACAAATGAAAAATATGTTTTTGCGTCTCATTAAGCCATAGGAGCGCAGAACCCAATCTCCCCTGGAAGGCGAGAAGTAAAAGGTCATGATGTAGTCACTACGTGTCATGGGACCCCTTCCGTGTTATGACTTAGCGCAGGGGTGGTCAACTCCAGTCCTCAAGGGCCACCAACAGGTCGGTCAGCGCATGCTCGGCGCTTAGCTGCTTGCCGAAGCTAGCAAGTTTGAATCTGCCGCTCTCGAGTCACGTGAGCGGTTCACTCAATGAGGGTGAACCAGCTCTGTGACGTCATGGCCGCGCCCCCCGAATCGCCTTCCCCCCGAATCGCCTTCCCCCCCCCACGCGCGTACCTAGCCGGCCACAAATCTCTCGGCCGAGTAGGAGCGTGTGACGTCATCGCGCATGAGCGCCAGCGCGCCCGCTTCCTGCCTGGCCGCAGCCTAACAAGGACAGCCTAACCTACCCCCAATATTAACCGGCCACTGACAAGAGCTAGCCCCTTCTGGCCAAAGCCATGTGCCCCTACCCTAAAGGTCCAGGGGCCTCTTTGTAGTGAGTAAACACGCCCATCCAACTGGCTATGTAACAGACTACAAGTAGGTGTCACTTTTTTCAATTGGTAAACCAGATAAAGTCAAATAAACATTTCCATTAGTTACAGGTGAACAGCGTAGTACAATGGGGGGTACAGAGTTATGTATATTAACTTAAGTATATTACATAAACAGAATGACATACCAAATAAGGAGAAAGAAGCACAAACAGGTACAAAGATAATGAGGGCCCTGCTCCCAGGGCCGCCAACAGAAATCCTGGGGCCCAGGACAAATGAAAGGAGCAGGCCTCCCCCCCCCCCACAGCACAACTACCATGCAAACATTTTTTTACTGTACAACTTTTACTTAACTGTTTTATTGTTATTGTAATACTGAAAAAAAAATTACAATGCAATGTGTTTTATTTTAATATTTTCAACAAAAGACAAGGGGGGGTAAGTATGGGCCTGGGGGAGGGTTAAGTATGGGCCTGGGGGGTGAGGGGGTTAAGTATGGGCCTGAGTGGGGTTAAGTCTTCAACCGGCCCGCAGGGGGGGGGCCTTCAATCGGCTTTGCGGGGTGAGGCTTTAACCGGCCCATGGTTCAACCGACCGGGAGGGTGTGGGGGGGAGCCTTCAACCGGCCCGTGCTCCAACAGAACAGGTCTAGCAGTGTGAGCTAAAACAGCGGATGGGTTGCAGGGCACACTGCCTACTAACAGCACACCTCCAGGGGATATATGTTTTGTTGCAACTTTGAAAGCACTTCAAGTACAAAGTAATAATATATACTGAGGGCTATGGGTTACTGAGTCCAGGTGACATTAAATAACAGATGAATAGAACATTGGCAACCTCACTCTATTGGGTTAGAAGAAAATGGGCGCCACCTCTGCTGCTCTAGGGATTACACAGATATAACTGCGGTTTGACAAGCTAGCGCTATTATTATTTATAACCGAATATTCTTAGCACTATCTGGATGTTATATATTTTCATTTTATTAGACCAGATCTGTGCAATCTCATTTAAATATATTTTACAAGGGGCATTAAATCCCTTCTATGTACCTAGCTATTTAAGTGGACAGGGTCTCTTTCAGGGTGACTGCAACTCTGAAGAAGCCCACATGTGATTTAATGCATTTTGATTTTTCAATCTGCATTATCAAACAAGCTCTACATCAAGAGTCTTTTGTTCTGCAAATATAAATATACAGGCTTCGTTCATTGCTTATCATTTTGCTTAAATTACCACTAAGTACTAGGTCTCGCTACTAGGATCAGTACACATTGTGGTTTAATCATCCTCAGATCTTGTGCTTTTTATAATTATGTTTTCTTTTATTATTTACTTAATTCTGTCTCTTAATAAATGTATAACATTTTAACTCACTTAGATAGGTTAGTACACCATGGATACAATGTATTACGTTAATGTATCCTCTATTTTGCAGTTCTTTGGATGTCCTTTCTCATTCTTTATCATTGCATATGTATTAAAGATTACTTTGTCCAGGTTATCATCATCTCTAAGGGGTATGTTACCCACTTGGAGTACACCTCATCTAAAGGATTGCCTTTTCTCTATCTTCATATTCTAATAGGGATTAAATTAAACATGTTTTCTGACACACATAATTAAATACAAGGTTAAGCATAGATGTGACAGTGGTGCCAGCCATCAGCTGGTGTAGCTCACACTACTAGAGCTGTTGTTCTGAATAACATAGATTGTGTGGGTTCAATTTCTGATCCTGTTGGGTCTGACACCAAACCCCATCGCTAAGGTGCCTTAGACTTGCCAACACAATAACACTTTGTGTGCTGTGGGAAGCAAGTGTAATCACTTCCTACAGTTTGTAGGGTTTTATTTATTTTAAAATATGTATTTCAATTCAGTATGTGTCTGGCACTCTGGCAGATGGCACACTGAATATTGGTGTCCCTGTTCTGTTGTACCGAAGCCATTTTGTGCATATCCTTTATGTAGCACCAAAATAAGTGCATGTACCTGTAGTATCTCCCTCCCCCTGCCTTCCTCTAATAACAGACCACTTCCACTTCTTCATTGACAGTATAATGTTACTTGTGGAGCACACCTGAAATACCTGTGAGATACACTAATAGCTAGATTAGCTATATGTGTGAGCAGTGAGCAGCTCAAAAGCAGTATGTTATAGCAATGAGCGATAATAGCAGCCATCAGCTGGTGTTGGTTCAAGTCCTGTTGGGTTTGACACCATTCAAGCCTTAGGCTTATTTTCAACTCTATATAGTTGGTATGGAAATCCTATTAGCAGGTCTCCCAGCCAGGTGCCACAGGAGTGCTCCTTTCTCAGCACTGGCCTGTCTCCCTAATTTATTTGGAGGGATGTTTGAGGGGGTATATACAACTGGTGACACTTATTAAACTTTAAAGGTCTCTCTCTGTGTGTCTTTAACAATCTGAAAACAGATTCTAAATCCGTGTTCGGATTGTTACAAATTTGCCCGGAAACAGATTGCTCTCTGGAAAAAAATAATTTGAAATTGCTGATTGGTCTTTTGGAGACTGATCCGCTGAAATTTGTGGACCAAAGGAACCGTCCGCAAAACAAATTCGCCCATCACTAATGGAGAGTGACCCAGAATAGCGTAACTCTGGAAATCACATACTTCCCGCTGTATTCATGGGTTATGCGTGCACGTCATATCATGCTATAATGACCAAATGACTTGTCATGTCTGTCTATACATATAATGCAGCTACCACAAAAGAGAAGGACCACATTTGAGCACACTGCAGCCTTCTATAACTTTCCTGGGACAACCTTATTGCATAAAGCCGATTGGCAAGCTTAAAAAATCAGGTACCACGACAAACAATAGTCTTGAAATTATTATTAATACTGTTACTAATAAAAGCAAGATATTACATAATGATTGTAGCTAGAATACTTACTGCAAAAAAAAAATATATGTATATATATATATATATATATTTATTTAGGAAAAATTTCCAACAATTGTATATATTTTAAGTAAATCCACAAAGCATGTTCACATTATCTGCACACCATCTCCCTCTAATTGGATTTGGAGAACAGACATGTTATGTCAGGCGCAACCTCTAGTATCCTATTATAACACAGTAATATGCACTGACAATGCAGCATTTTTACACGTTTAATAAAGATACGTCTGAGGCAAAATCTGAGATATGCCTTGGTCAAAGCCTATTACTAAATCGAGTGCTTTGAGCATGAGTTGATGAAAATATAATCTAATTAAACAAGGGAGGGGAAGTTCTTTGAAGCCTTGGCAAGATGCAAAGGTTGCAATAGGGTTCCTTTATAAATATTCTGTGTATTTCTCCTTGTGGGTATGTAATGTTTCTCATACTGCTATTGAACTGCACAAATGCAATAGATTCTCAGGGTATAGGTAGGTCTCATGCCATTTATGTACTTTGAGAAGTAATTATTTAATACATATCATGCAATAAAAGATTAGCCATGGAGAAGTGTAACTTGTGAGGCTTCATTGTTTATCTTCTGTCTATCTTTTTCGCTATAGTAGCAGATTAACTAAATATGACAGTAACCTTCCACATTCTAGGGTGGACTGTAATGTTAGCGAACTTGCTCCTATTCATTTAATTATAAAAGTGATATCATACCCTTTATTATTACAGCATGCGCTGTTATTTTACCAAGAAAAGGCAATTAAACTGTAGGTTGACGAAGAAAACATTGGTATCATTAAGTACTATTACAGTTTCACTGCTGAGTATGTCTGGTTTCATCAAGTAATTTAAGTGATTTTAAAAGGTGATCTGCCAAAGATGGAATCGTCCATTGACTTTAATTGTTCAGTGGCTTCCATAGGGCTATTGAGTCTCATGTATTTTAGCCTCACATTACTAGATGGGATCTGTCATATAACAAATTGCTGCCAACACTAAGTCACATTTCCTATCTCTGTGAAATTCAAAATCAAAGTTAGTTCTTACGCTGGCAGTCTCAGAAGATTACACAATCTTCCAATCACGTTGACAAGACGTAATAGTTAAAACAGTGGCATGCTTTTATTCACGGCACTTCAGCTTCTAGTATCTTCAAAGTAGCCCATTTCAGAAAATACAGAATTGTGTACAGTACATTAATATTCTGGTAACTAGAGAAGGGCGATTTTGTTTTTGGAGGATTCGGATCCTCCTTGGATCAGCCAGTTCCTTTGGTCCACGGATTTCCGAAGATCAGTCTCAAATAAGGCAAATCCGCCGTTTCTGATTTTTTTTTACATTTTATTTTAGAGAGTAATCCGAATCCTGTGGGCGGATTAAGTTTCCCGGAAGGGGGGGGGGAGGGGATATCTCTCTCTCCGCTGATTAATCCACGTGTGGGTTTTTAACGATCCGGACACAGATTGGGGAATCTGTGAATTTGATTCTTAAAAATGGTATCAAACGGCGGATTTGGATTGATCCTCATTGATTTTTTTACGGGTCCAATCCGCAGATGGATTTCGGTGGGAGGGGGAAGGGTTTCGATTGGTTCGCCCATCTCTACTGCCAGCCCTCTGCTTGCATCAAGAACAACTCTATTAGATTGTAAGCTCTTCAAGGCAGAGACTCCTTTTCCTAAATGTTACTTTTATGTCTGAAGCGCTTATTTCCATTATGTGTTATCCTGTATTATTTGTCATTTATATGATTGTTATGTGTATTACTGCGGTGAAGCGCTATGTACATTAATGGCGCTATATACATACAGTACATACATACACACATGTACATACAACATGAGTCTTTAGTGTTTTTACCACTTTTGCATGCACTCCTTTTAAAGGATTAAAATGAAGATTAATACATTTTGTGCTTCTATCATCACAATCACATTTCTAGAACGATGCGTTCATCATTCCAAAATTGATATAATCTATCATCATCGGAGAACAAATGTGTTGTTGTTGTTGTTATGGCAATGAGAATAATTTCAGCGATGTTCGGTAATTTGTCTCTTAAACTTGTCAAGCATGATCCTAGACATGCTGTTGTGTTACATTCACAGTGGGAATGACAATGAGTCAACATGCCTCTCACTCTCTCTTTCATTTTTTAGAGAAACTGTGAGGGAGGGTGATATTAAAGGCTGGTGACCCAACAGTGGGAAAGCTGCCTTCATCAGCATGTATTACACTCAACCGTATATTCGTCAATTTGTGTTTGCTGATTGAGCAGAGATTGTTGTTGGTTTTCACATCTATCACTGGTGTGCACATACGATCTAGCACAGGGGTGGTCACTGATTGAGCCACCTGTGCTGAAGCAGGGATATCCTGAAAACCTGACCTGCTCGTAATCCCTTGAGAACCGGAGTTGGACACCCCTGATCTAATACACTTGCACTTTTACCCTGGATTGCTATGGGTGCATTCTTACTGATGTCATGTACAATACTTGAATGGTCACTGTTAAGCTCTGACCTCTTGTGCATATATACAGTAGCAGAGATACAACTGTCTTCAATAGGTGAAAATCACACCTGGCTAGTGTGTGTATGTTTGTTAATAAATAGCTTTTGATCATTATGCCATATTTGCAGAATAACCAATGTCCGGGCAGAACACTGGCATTTTGTTAAATGTAACCATTACAATTTGGGCAACAACATTCCCCAATCATTCATTTAATCACATCATTATTGAATGCAGCTTCTTTTGAGCTTTAAACTGAACAAACAACACAGTTATTCAGACGGTGTATGGGTTATAAAGATTTTCCTTCATTCAGCACAAGCCACATTAACGCAGCAACAATATGTAGGTGCATTACTTGGCAAATCGGATAGCTTCATATATTAATTATCTTTCAAACAAAATATGCATTAACTAACAATCTGTCACAAGCTTCAAATTGCCATCCAACTGAATAAACTCAACCCCTCCTATTGTCTCTGTATGTTCCCCCTACTTACTGCTTAGATTGTAAGCTCTGACACTGCACCCAACTACCACACCCGTTGTGGCAAGAGACATAGGGGATTATAGCAGATGTACAGTAATACACTAGCCTGGTAATACACTAGCCTGGTAATACACTAGCCTGGTAATACACTAGCCTGGTAATACACTAGCCTGGTAATACACTAGCCTGGTAATACACTAGCCTGGTGTCTACGCATTTGCTGCTGGTGAAAATGATTGTTTCTATTTAAACTAGGTTTACCCATCTGTAATACAACTTTAGTGTGGTTACCTACCTGCTATAAGTATATATTACAGGCATACCCCAGTTTAAGGACACTCACTTTAAGTACACTCGCGAGTAAGGACATATTGCCCAATAGGCAAACGGCAGCTCACGCATGCGCCTGTCAGCACGTCCTGAACAGCAATACCGGCTCCCTACCTGTACCCAAGCTGTGCGCAAGCGGGGAGACTATAGAGCCTGTTACACATGTGTTATTTACTTCAGTTATGCACGTATATGACGATTGCAGTACAGTACGTGCATCGGTAAGTGGGAAAAAGGTGGTGCTTCACTTTAAGTACATTTTCGCTTTACTGTACATACATGCTCCGGTCCCATTGCGTACGTTAATGCAGGGTATGCCTGATTAATGTGTTATTTATTCACGTCCTTGTTGCTGACCAATTGGCCATAGATTAATATACCAATCGATATAATTATTTTTACATTTTTCTTATTAAAGTTTTTTAACTATCAATCACACTACAATAGGCGAAGTATAGCGTGCACTTAGGCTGCGCTTATAGTGCCGGCGACAGCGACACGACCGCTGACGTCACCCTTCGCCGTTGCCATTGCGAAAATTACATTTCAAATTTAGGCGACGTCGCCGGCTAGAAGGCCAGCGACGTCATAAAGGGGAAGGCAGAGGGACGGAGAAGCTCCCGATTGGCCGCAAGGGGAGACCGTCCCCGAAAAAATCAAATAACAGTGACTACCAGATTTCTGGTAGCGCTGTTGCTCCGTCGCTTTGTCGCCATCGTGTGCACTATAAGCGCCGACGACGGCGACCGTGCATTTGTTTTGACGCGATGGTCATTTGTGGGGGTGGGAGGGGTTTATATGTATTGGGGGGGGGTTTATATGTGTTTGGGGGTTTTATATGTATTTGGGGGGTGGGGTTTTTATATGTATTTGGAGGTGGGGTTTTTATATGTATTTGGTGGGTGGGGTTTTTTGGTGTGTATTTTGTGTGGGGCATTGTGTGAGGGGGAGGGAATGAGTGTGAGGGGGGATTGATTGAGAGTGGGATAATTGACAGAGAGGAGGGAGTGAGGAAAAGAGGGAGTAAGAGTGAGACTTAGGGGAGAGAAATACATGTGAAGCGGGGGGGGGAGGGATTGAGTGAGAGTTGGGTAATTGATAGCGGGGGAGAGTGAGAGGAGAGAGGGGTGAGTGAGTGAGGAATAGAGGGTTTGAGACAGAGGGGAGAGAAATACATGAGAAGAGGGGGGAAATAGAGGGGGGCCGTGAGGTGTGATATGGGGAGGCTCGTACGATCGCCGACATAGAGGGGGCGTGGGGTGGGGGAAGTGGGGGGGGGGTGGTCGTAACTCTAGTCCTGGACCCCAGAAAATCTGTCTACGGCCCTGTGGATGGGGCTACAGTATATAAATAAATATAAACACACATACAGTTTGCCTGATGTTAAAAAGATAGATGAAAAACTGAAAGGATTTTATGTGAAACACTTTCCATTGCATCTCCTTTCTGTTTTCAATCCGAAGCCTTGTATGGTGAAAATACCATTGTTCCTTCCCTCAACATACCCACCTGCTGTCAACATCCCAAGGATTGCGTTTCCATGGTTGATTGTAATGAATGCGTCATTAGCGACATCGGCAACGTATTGGACTCATTGGTAAAATTTTAAATAAAGAAGAATTCTTAGACAAAGTAGAAAGGTCCATCAACGATGGCTTCATAAATCTACTATACATTCATATTCAACCTCTTACCATTCCTATCCAACGTCTAGATGAATGAAAGGTGACAACCCAAGAGTGTTATCATTGTTGACAATTCTATTGACGGAACTGTGACGTGTCTATAAGCAGATTTTCTTTCTTTATGGCTATATAAATGTGGTCATTATCCCTCTGAAGAGAGTAACATGCAAGGATAAAGCCCGCATTCTCCTTTTCCTCTCCTATTTGCCTTGCAGATCTAACTATTGGAAATTTGTATGACAAATACAATGTTTTTATTTCAGTCTCAGATACTTAAAAAAAAAATTCTGCTAGGGCCTCACTTACAGCATAATAAAACTGCCAAAGTAGGTCAGCACATACTGTAACTTGAAAAAGAAAATCAACAGACTGTAAGTTGCGAACATCAACATTTATAGCAAGCGTCCATACAGACTGACAGCTCTTCATTCAGTGACTTGTATTGCTGTCATTTCTTCCCATTTCCCTGTGCTTGCACGGTTTGTATTTATGCATATACAGTTAGGTCTGGAAATAATTGGACACTGATAAAAGTTTTGTTATTTTGGCTGTGTACCAAAATAAATTCAAGTTACAGTTAAATAATGAATATGGGGTTAAAGTGCAGTCTATCAGCTTTATTTTGAGAGTATTCACATCCAAATTGGAGGAAGTTTTTTAGGAATTACATCTCTTTAATATGTAGCTCCCTCTTTTTCAAGGGACCAAAAGTAATTGGACAATTGACTCAAAAGCTGTTTCATGGACAGGTGTGGGCTATTCCTTCATTATTTCATCATCAACAAAGCAGGTAAAAGGTCTGGAGTTGATTCCAGGTGTGGCATTCGCATTTGGAAGCTGTTGCGGTGAACCTACAGCATGCAGTCAAAAGAGCTCTCAATGCAAGTGAAACAGGGCATCCTTAGGCTGCAAAAAAAAGAAAACCCATCAGAAAGATAACAGAAACATTAGGAGTGGCCAAAGCAACAGTTTGGTACATTGTGAGAAAAAAAGAACGCACTGGTGAGCTCTCAGAGGTAAGCTTTCAGAGGTGTTTTCCCCATTGCCAGACCCACCATGGAAGCTCTGAAGGGGGCATATGCAGAGCATTGTGAGAAAACTCATTTCAGGAAACAAGATCAACCCGGATTTTGAGACAGAACCTCCTCTTCAGTGTTCTTTGCATCAGCACGTGTGAAGAAAAGAGGAGTGGCCATACTGGTCAGAAGGTCGGTACCATTTGCTCTGGAGGAAAGTGACTCAGACAAAGAAGGTTTGTTTGTCTGAGATTACATTGAGGACACTTCCATGGAACTCATCCCAGCCTTTTGAATTGAACTTTATTTGGTCAGATTTTTATTTCCTTTAGGCACCAGTTTATCTGTTTTTACTGGTGAGCTCTGCAACACAAAAAGGACTGGACATCCACGGAAGACAACAGGGATGGATGATCGTAGGATCCTTCCATGGTAAAGAAAAACCCCTTCACAACATCCAGCCAAGTGAAGAACACTCTCCAGTAGTTAGGCATATCATTATCCAAGTCTACCATAAATAGAAGACTTCACGAGAGCAAATACAGAGGGTTCACCACCGGGTGCAAACCATTCATAAGCCTCAAGAATAGAAAGGCCAGATTAGACTTTGCTAAACAATATCTAAAAAATCTAGCCCAGTTCTGGAACAGCATTCTTTGGACAGATGAACCCAAGATCAACCTGTACCAGAATGATGAGAAGAAAAAAGTATGGAGAAGGCTTGGGACGGCTCATGATCCGAAGCATACCACATCATCTGTAAAACACGGTGGAGGCAGTGTGATGGCATGGGCATGAATGGCTTACAATGGCACTGGGTCACTAGTGTTTATTGATGATGTGACAGAAGACAGAAGCAGCCGGATGAATTCTGAAGTGTATAGGGATATTTTATCTGCTCAGATTCAGCCAAATTCTGCCAAGTTGATTGGACGGCGCTTCACTTTACAGATGGACAAAGACCAAAACATATTGCGTAAGCAACCCAGGAGTTTTTTAAGGCAAAGAAGTGGAATATTCTGCAATGGCCGAGTCAATCACCTGATTTTAGCCCATTCGAGCATGCATTTCACTTGCTGAAGACAAAACTTAAGGCAGAAAGACCCACAAACAAACAACAACTGAAGACAGCTGCAGTAAAGGCCTGGCAAAGCATCAGAAAGGAGGAAACCCAGCGTTTGGTGATGTCCATGCGTTCCAGACTTCAAGCAGTCATTGCCTGCAAAAGATTCTCGACAAAGTATTAAAAATTAACATTTTATTTATGATTGTGTTAATTTGTCCAATTACATTTGAGCCCCTGAAATAAGGGGACTGTGTATCAAAATGGTTGCAATTCCTAAACGTTTCATACGATATTTTTGTTCAACCCCTTGAATTAAAGCTGAAAGTCTGCACTTCTATTGCATCTCAGTTGTTTCATTTCAAATCCATTGTGGTGGCGTACAGAGCCCAAATGATGAAAATTGTATCAGTGTCCAATTATTTCCGGACCTAACTGTACGTAGTCCAATTGCATAAATACACTAAACACAAACAATTCAAGAAAGCTTGCACTGGAACTATTGAATTTTTATGTGTGAGTTTATGCTATACTTTTTATTATTAATAAACTGCTTACGCTACTGATTTGCGGTTTTGAATATTTTCCCCACCGTGATTACGGGAGAGACGCCCGCTACCCCACATGACAGTGTCCTGGTTGTTTGAAGGAGGACGCTATACAATATCTGCTTGAAAGATCTACTTGATGTGAAGCAGCTCACACACGGCTGTGTGAGTAATGTAGACTTACTTTCATATATCCCTCCATGATTTTATCTTACGGCATAATTATATTTATACAGTTGTATTCATACTGTATTCTGTGTTTTTTACCGCTTATTTCTTTCTGGGTGTAGCCATGCTGTAAAATGGCTGCAGTCATCTCTCCTCCTGACAGTAAGGCCTGGTAAGTTATGGGCATGCCAGCAGTAATCATGGAGGTTTGCCCTCACACCCTGGTGAGGTGCCCTATGTATGGATGGGAGTGGTCACAGGCCCTGACTCCACGGTTAGTGATGTCAGAGTTGTGTCAGCCCCCAGAGGATACATAAGGCACAGCACTGATCAAAAGTAGAGGTAGCGAGTTGGCAGTAGAGAGTAAGAGTGTGTTTGCTGAGTTATGGAGTTAAGAAGCTGTTAGAAGGACAGCGTTGGAACTGTGACCAGGGACCTGGTCACAGGGAGATATCCCTGCGGGGATAGGGAATCCCTACATTAGGAGGACTATACCTTTCAAAGGGAAGTACGGTGAACAATGGAGGGCTAAATTCACCCATTGTGGAGGGCAGCTGGCCCACCGTGCAAATAAAGATGTTCCTGTTAAAAGATACCCTCGTGTGTAAGTGTGGAGTGATTATGCAGGGGGCTGCACCACAGAGGAGTTCCTCACCAGGACCATCCACAAGCTCAAGCTGGGATCCTGATGAGGTGGAGGCGCTGCACTGGATATAGGTAGGACTCAAGCACACTACCTCAGCTGCCTGTCTGGGTTGGCAATCCCCAACACAACATCATGCGGGAGACTCAGGAGTCCTGTTGCCAACAGGTGCACCACCAGACATCACACTGTAATGGGGACTGGTTAGACCACAGGGGTCAATATGAGATTGGGTGGGTCAGGCCGGTTCAGAAAACCCGTTACATGGGTATTATTCTCCATCCGGATAACCTTGTTGAAGTACATGCGCTGAACACAACTACAACTTTTCCATGTGCTTTAGGAGGATCCAGGGATGATCCTCTTTTTGGTTGAGCAGCAGTACGATATTAAGGGCTAGTATATTATCCTTATTTTTGTGTTATTCTTGGCCTGATCTGATTATTGATGTATTGCATCAGATTTCGATAGGAGCAATACTTTTTGAATATTTTAGGGAGTGCCCCAGTTACCCCGTCCTACACACATACATATCTATCATATATATACATATATGTCACACACACACACACATGTTGCTGGAGGCCTTCTGGGCTTCTGTCAAGAATAACAATGTTGTCGACAAATCGTAGGTGACTCAAGTATTCCCTGTTGAAGGAATCAAAATCAACGGGAACACCTGAGTCACCAGGATTACAGTTACTATTTTTACCTCACGTCAAGAAGACCTCCAGCAGCAAATCAGAGAACTCGCCAAACAGCTAAGCAGGTGGGGCTCGTATGAATTGTAGCGAGACCAAAGTGATGTTCAACAAATGTGCCAACTCCACAAATAAAATCAAAACAACTGTTCTAAAAGGTAAATAATTAAAAAAAAAATAAACACTTCACACCTTTTCATAATAATTATAGTTTAAATTACTTTTCTCGGATAATGCACTGTATAGCAAATGATACCCATTCATTTTCAAGCTAAATTTTGCCTTAGGATTAGTTTTCATTCAGATTTTTCAATTGCATATATAGTGGTTACGGTGAATATTTAATTTTCTGCAGATTGGACCTGCCCTTTTTACTGTACTAAGTAAATTGCAATATGTACTGTGCACTCGCTTCCATCAGGGTGAGGTTATTAATATCTGATCTCACATCCTAGCAGTAATATGCCACGTGCATCATGGAAGCGGCTAATAATCATTTTGTTTTTAGATAGTTTGACATGTAAGGCCTTATTCTCAATACACACAAGCAGTTTTTCTTAGTCGAAATCCCCATTGAATTCTAGGGGCCCCTGCCGGAAATGGCATACACAGCCACTTTGACACATATGGAATTACCCCCCTTAACCTTTTATTTCTCCAGGAAAATATAATTTGGTGGTGTGTCAAAAATCTATCCATTCTCATACAGAAAACCAGCGGCAAAATGCAGTGCGTTTGCAATCGCGTGTAATATCCCAGATTGTATTTATTTTGGAGAATCGGTAGCTTTTCCAGGTTCTGTAATACTACCTTTTGAAGGCTAAATTGCATCAAATTCATAGCAGGAGATTAATCATATATCCAGTCAATTGAAAGGGAAAAATATAATCTGTTGTTAGGAATACATACTTTTTTATCAGTTCAATTTATTACTTACCACAAACATGTGCAGATAAAAATAAATTCTTCAAAATAAATAGTGGGTAGCAGCCTACAGCAAAATAGGAATGAGATATGACTAAGATAAGACTATGATGCAGACAGATTTGAGAGTATCACCAGCAACATCGCAATGCAGAATATGAATAATGTTCTATTTCTGGAGAGAGAAATAAAAACAATATTTTTTTAGATCCTTTTTAAATCCTGATATTAAAAAATAAGCTAATTTTTTGATAAAGACTAGGAAAAGAGGTGTGTGAAAATGTGTAAAATAAATATCAAATACTTCCGGAGACAGATGTTACTTGTAACGCCTGTATGCCCGCAGACCTGGCCAGTCCCCAGTACTGAGGTGGGTAAGGTTATAACACGCACCCACAGCAGTGAGGGCGTGCCCGGAGTGTGGTAGTGCGTTGCCGGGCCTGTTGAGAAAAGGTTAGCAGATACTTGCAATGTCCTGGGTATGAGAGTTTGGATAAAAATGTCCGTGTGCCAGAGTTCAGGGGTAATAGAGAGCACCGTAATCAAGTCCATAAGCCAGTGTTCGAGGATAGGAGAAGGCAGCGTAAACGTATCCGAATGCAGGGTTCAAGGGCAGGAGAAAGCAGGGTTATCCAATTCAAAGCAGAGTTCAAGCCAGGTAGGCCCAAAGGTAAACAGGGACAGGAACCAGCACTGAAAGAGACAGGAGAGCCAAGCATAGAGACTGCCCACACAGGAGTCACAAGAAGCTATGCAGAGCAATGAGCTAGAGGACAGACAGGGATTATAAAGGAGGGAGCACCAATGGGAGAGAGAGGAGGAGCAGAGGGTAGAGTGAGGGGTTGCAGAGATAGGTCAGAAGGACAAAGGGAGGAGACAGGTAGATCAGACAGGGAAATGGCTTGCACAATATGAGGGGCAGAACCAGGGCTCAGGGAAGACCTACAAGTGAAGCGTGTGATCGCGCCTTCTGTAAGGGCTGGATGCGCGCGCACAGTGTGTGCCAAGGAGCGTGAGGAGCGTCGCGTCGCGGGGACGCTCGCCAAGGACGGCGACGGGCAGGAGGAGCAGCTGAAGGAGGTAACGTGGCAGGAGAGGGAATCGAGGGGCGCCGCGAGCGATGAGTGCCGCGGGAGGAGTCGGGAGTTTGGGGATAAGCGCGCACCTTGTGGGGAAACTCGCATGACAGCTGGGCGTGCGTCCGGACACGGCGCAGAGGAACGGGTACGGGAGGAGGAAGGGAGAGATGAATGAGGAGGTGGAGGAGGAAGGTCAGAGGCAGAGAGAACAGGGGTGACGGAGACACATTGAGAAGCAGGAATCCCCTGAACCGTCACATTACTACAGGGGTGCGCAAACATTTCCCTGTGCGCACCCCTGCCTGCTCTCCTCTGCGCCTTGTGCCCCCCCTGCTCGACCCCGGCATCAAATGATGCGCACGGTCATGTGACGTCATGTCATCTTGGTAACGTGACATCACGTAACCCCGCAACGTCATTTGACGGGACGATGCGTCGCTGGAAGGGAAGGTAAATTTATTATAGAGGCCTCGCGCTGTCCCCTGGCATTTAATTTAAATGTCTGGGGGTAAAGCACGGGACCTCTAACTGCCACGCCCCTCCCCCCAGAAACATCTAGCCCAGAAAAGTGTATTAAAGAGGTCTCGCTCAGTCCCCCAGCATGTAATTTAAATCTAACCCAGTAAAGAGTTCTTTATAGAGGCCTCGTGCCGTCCCCAGGCATTTAATTCAAATGCCTGGGGGGAGAGCGCGGGACCTCAATAACTGCCGCGCCCCCCAGTTTGCGCACCGCTGTGTTACTAGATGCTAAAGTCTTGAGACACTTTGAAACATTAGAATCCAGAGTTTTAGAGCAACCTGGATGGTTGGGCCCCACTCATACGGCAAGTTAGGTTCCAGACCCCTGCAGAAAAGCAGAAATCGCCGAAAAGCGGATAAAATAGCCTTTTGACTCCCATACTCGTGCATCATCTCTACTCAGAGGCGAAGGATTCACGCTCTGCGTCTTACTGTGAAAGCCTTTCTGCGCTAACTCTCATTGGAAGTTGGTTTTGGTGTTCCGTTGGCCTAAGCTGGAGCTCCGGTGTATAACTAGACCTGAATGTTTCCTGGTGGAAGATATTTGTGGTGGTGCCGCCGGTGAAGGTAGCCTAGTGCTCAGCGTGACGCCCCGGGGCCGCCGTTTGTGTCATGGTGACCTTATGATGGCGAGTTATGGCAGAGCCGCGCAGGTAAAGAGAGCCAGGACATAACACCCTATCATGAGACCTATCACAGCAAGTGTCTCTCTCGTGTTCTGCTTCAGGCCGTATTAGCGGAACGCCGAAAAGCGGGCCCTACTGTAATTGTTTCTGAAGGCAAAGTTAAAAAAACTCACAACAGAGTAGGTGATCAACATTTCTGGGGAGGCGGCGGGGGCGAGGGGGGTAAGATCTCCTGCTACTGTACATGGTTGTATATGGCTGCAAAAACTAGACATGGTTAATGTGCCCACATTAACTATGAATGACTATGAGGGTGATCAATCAAATTCCCCCGGCTGCAAAAGTGGGGCCAAGCTCCAAATTCATTAAACATAGAGGCAACGAAGTTGACGGTTGATAAGAACCACTGGGCCGATCGTTAAGGAGGAAGATCCCCTTTCAGTGGGGGAGCAAGCGGATGTTCTTACTTGACACCAGTTTTAGAGACAGAGGACTTGGATGAGTAATGACCTTGGTCTCAATGCATGATGGTACTCTGCACACGTTTTGTTGTTGCTTTTGCATCAGCAAACAACATAGGCATTATTTTTTTTTACCAGAGTGCTCCAGCTGCAAAACGGGGGCAGAAACCAGTGCACCACATTTCTGAAGGGAAAAACCCCAATTGTTTTCAATGGGATTGCTTTTCGTTGATACTGTAAATGGGGGGTTGTCCCAGTTTTTGCATCTTGGAGATTTTAGTCAATGGACCCCATGAATGGATTATATGGAGAAATAAGAGGAGTTATTGGTATAATGACATGTCTGCATTATATCTTTCTGCATGTTTGCTTCCCCATGATCCAAATTTATTATTAAGATTGGAACCTAGATAGTCTCAAATCCACACTTCCATTTTTTTTAAAATACAAACTTCCATGATTTCTAAGTTAACGTGAAACACCACTTCCAGGTCAGGTGACCGCTCATGGAGTGATCACATGACATGCGGAGGATCGGATGCCGATAAAGGAAGTGAGGGAGGGCTTCCCTTCTGTTTGGATGGAGCTGACTGCTGTGTCGGAAAGGTCAGCCCAATCTGACCCTAGAAAATGAGCAAGTGGCCATAGCATACCTGCTACTGTGCCTCATTAGGGCACTGTAAAGGTTAATGGGACCGGACACAACATAGTTTGGCACTTCCCAGTTTAGGGATGGGCAACTCCAGTCCTCAAGGACCACCAACAGGTCAGGTTTTCAGGATATCCCTGCTTCAGCAAAGATGGCTCAATCAGTGGCTCCATCTTCGACTTAGCCAACTGTGCTGAAGCAGGGATATCCTGAATACCTGACCTGTTGGTGGCCCTCGAGGACTGGAGTTGCCCACCCCTGTGCTAGTTTTACAGGGGGAAGTGGTTGGAGCTTGTGGTGCAAGCAGTGATCAACGTTTACTAGAAAAGAGCTGTGACTTCTTAGTAAACCAACTTCTTTCGGCGCATGTTTTTCACAGGATGTGGTGTTTTCGCAATTGGCCACGAAGAACGTCAAACCCTTTTCTCATCTTCTCGGCTCTCCAACACCACGCCCCACGTTTGTTAAAGCACGTCAACCAAAGCATATAAATGTATGCAATGACCACAAATGTCAGTCCCACAAACAGAAGGTTATTTACCAAAAAGTTTCCAGGCAGCAAAACTAGTGTGAAAGTGTGACATAACGCCCATGAAGGGGGGTGCACTAGGATCGATGCAACCATTTTGTTTCTCTTGGTTTGTCCTCCATCTTGTTTTTTATGTAGTTATGAAAGAAGGATGAATGAGTTTTGACTTCTGGGATTCTGGGATTCTGCAGAGTCATAAAATCCCCAGGGCCTTTTCTCTCTTCTGAAACTAATCTGTATATATGCCAGGTGCAAGGGGGGGGGGGGGTGAACAGAATGCAGAACCAGTTAGAGTTAAGAACTATTCCTATGTAAAACTCTCGCATTTACACTAGTATAAAATATCACCATGTCATCAAAGAAAAGACATTATATTAAAAGCTAATAACACTTCTCCTTTGATAAAGCTAATGCAATTATTTTACACTTATAACCCCCGTTTTGCAGCGGGGAGACTTCAGTTAATAACCATTATAATGTTTGTGTCTGTACTACAGTTCTTGCAATCACCTGAATGGATGTTCATGGGTCTAAATGTGTAACGGTGTTCTCAGCAATTCTGTCATGTTGACACGAACACGTTCTGAGAATAAATCTGGAATGTGTTAAACTCAAACTCATTCCCCCCCCCCCTCCTGCGCCATGTTCAATAGGCTCTGATCCCATTTTTCTCAGACCGAACAATTTTATTGATTTTCATGAAAAAACATATTCACAAAACTAGGGCTGTGTCTATGCTTTGATTCCTGCGGCAAAGTTCCCAAGGGAAATATGAAAGTGAGATTCACAGCTGTCAAATTACCGCTGTCAGAGTCAGAATGTGTCTATAGTAAATATGAATTTACCAGTACATCTCCATCCCCCAAATGTATTCTGCACATATGATACTTATTCTTCACATTGTCCTATTGTTTTATGATGTTCTTGAGTAACAGGTGTCTTAGAACTTAGCATTGCTACTACATATCGAGTGAATGGGGGTAAGGTGATTTATGGCCTACTGTAACATTGGTTAGTAATACAATATAGGCATTTAGGGGGCTTATTCTCGAAGTTGGCATTCCCTAACTGCGCAGTTTGGCGTCTTCAGAAGTAGCGGAATGAAATGTGTGAGGAAAAAAAACCTATCCTCTTTTGCAAACCGATTCAATAAAAAGTGACAAACTGCGCAGTTTAACCGCCAATCCGCCTGGATTGTACTTACTTTAGAAGCGGAATGACCTGAGGTGATGCTAACTCCGTCCCCAGTCTGATTGATGGGTTTTGCTCTCTAGGCAAACCCCATTTTTCAGACTCTGGGTGTAACTTGTGTGACAAACGCCCCTCTTTTGTAGCGCTGACGTCTGTCTGGGTTCTTCCCGACACAGTCTTCTAGGGTTAATTATACAACAAACAGGATCATTCAAAGTATTATGCTGCTTAACTCAGGCTTCTGCCTGCTTTATTTTCATCCAAGTAAGGTACTGCAGCTTTAACATGTGAAGGTTAGAGGTACTCAGATACTTTCATTCAGCAGTTCACATATTTCAGTGTTACAATATTTCCCACTCTGTTATTTCAAGAAATAAAACCAAAATCATATAAGCAAAATCCTATCCCTTTCAGGGATCTAACTACACATCAGAATTAGTCTCTCTAACAGCTGCTGGCCAACTAAACTGGTTCCCCAGCTTAAAACAATGCTCTCTCATTTAGGGTCACAAGATACAGCACAGTCTTTTAGCAACAGCAATAACCATTTGTTTTGTCTTATCTGTTCGTGGGGTCCAGGCAAATCCTCTGGTACTGTGATACGTGGAGGGGCCGTCAACCCCGATACTGGAAACAGGGGAGCAGCGATACCCCCAGCCTCCAGGCTCTAAGGAGAGAGAGTGAAATGCAAAACCTCTCTGCTCTAAGTACCTGTGCATGTGATTAGAAGAGCAGGTGAGGGAGAACTAGAGCCATTGTAATCTGTGGTCTGGATTTTCCATCCAGCTGCCTGAGTTAATGGGAAGCTGTGGAACGGATCATTAACTATTCCTGCACTTTCTGCTCTAAAATGGGGCAGAAAGCTGCCTAACATCTTTGGACTATGTCACATATCCCCCTCCCCAGCTCACACCTACTGGGGTGAGCGGCCATGGACCTCACTGGGGTGAGCGTCCTACCTGAAATACTTGAGCTAACTCCTCAGTACAACATTAAGTATTCACATGACACGAATATGAACTTTTCCCACGGCAATTATGGACAATAGGTTTCGTCATAAGAGACTATATTTGGCAAACATATTTTGTTGCTCTCTATTAGGGAACTATTTTGAAAAATAAGTGTCTAGCACACATTCTTACAACCCAGGATATGCTAAATATATTCAGAAAACCAGACAATTTCTATTACCTCCCTGGGTTGTTCTACTCTAGAATATGAACCTCATTATATAATTTACCAACTGAAAAGGGCATTTTTTTTTTTCCATATTGTAAGCTACCAATATTTTTTCTCTTATACTACAGCCTTGTAATCTTAAGGGCCATCAACCCTGTATATTAATTTGTAGTTTAGCTACATTTTCAACACAGAGAACCAATATAACATTGTAATATTGACAAAATGCTTATTCTAGCTAGAGGCCTAATATACCTTAACTACAATAGCTTATTTGCATAGTTAAGTGTCCGTGACATAGTCCACACATGTAATAACAAAAAGAAATATCGGTCAATTCCCCAAACACATTTTTTTTTTTTTTTTTTTTTCTTTGACTTCCAGTCCATTACATTTCCTGACTTTATTTCATAGGCTGCTGCAACCTGCAAATGACTGGACTGTTTCTTTAGCCTCTGACAGAACTCTGGGGCCGGATAGTCTTTGTCTTTATATTGTGGCCCAGAGTGGCGAGATCCGGAAAAATTCAAGGCCAGCGTTGACCTTCGTCGCTTTTGCTTTGCAACCTTTGAACCTTTATGGTACTTCTTACTGCCATGTATTTTCTCAAGACCATCACTCTCAGAGATTTGGGATTTCCCCTCTGGGGCAATTATATGGTATTTAGAAGATGAAGCACTGATTACCTTGATGGGGTTCTCACTAACTCCGGCTGTACCCTGTGGCATTTTACCTTTGCAGCCGGCAGGCATGTAGTGTTGGGCCTCTCTTTCCTGAGGCCTACATTTATAAAGGCGGAAATACCGCTGTATAACCAGTGACGCATTTCTCAGGGTTTGATAGTGAATCCTGTTCTGTGTCATCCTAGTCAGAGACTGGATCTTTATAGTTGCTCCTTTCATAATGAGGAATCTGTTTCGTACCATGCGGGCACGGTAGAATGATTGAAGTACACAGGCTGCTTTATTCCGGCGATTAAACTGACGAATTTTCATCCCTCTGTAGGCAGCCTGTAGGATGATAGTTGCGGCGTGTTTACGCCGATAATTTTCTCTTTCCCTTCTTCCTTGGATAAGAGCTGTGCAGTGCTTCTGAATTATTCTAACGCTTTTCTCCTTTTTCAAAACGTTAAGTTCCTCCACGAGAGAATTCTGTTTTGTGCATATATGTCGCAATTCTGTTCTCAGAGCGTCCATTTCTTCCTGGTGCTGGCTCTGAGTGTGCATCAATGCATTCTGTAGTGCTTCCTGCACTTCTAATTTTTCCTGAGTCAACTGTTTCTTTACTTTTTCTGCTTGGTCAGTCAAATCTGAATTTTCCAATTTCAGAGTCTCATTTTCTTGCTTTACAGTCTCTAACTCACTCAGGGCAATCTCATGGGTTTGCTTCAACATTCCCAGCTCTGTGTTCAGACCGTGGCCCTCCAGGCGTGAGTTTTGCACCTCTGTGCTGAGCGCGTGAACCTCTTGTAGAGCCTTCCCGTATTTCTGTTTTAGGATAGCCATTACGGTGTTGGCCTTTTCCAGCCTAGTCGTCACCTCTTCCAGCTCACTCCGTAAGAGAGACTCTGTTTTCTTCAAAGCCTCGTACTCCTGTAAAGCTGGAAGTATACACCTCTGTAATTCGGCGTTCGATTCTCGCTCTTCCATCCAACATTCTCGCTCCTTCTTGCTCCATTCTCGCTCCTTCACCAAATCCTGCCACAGGACTTCATAATTATGGCGGGCAGCTTGGAGTGCAGAAACCAAAGCCTCTTTATCCTGGTTCAAGGATTCAGCTTCCCTTTGCTCCTCCTTTTCCTTTGCCACTGTTCCCGTGACAATTCTGCCGGTCACTGCGGTCTGCAGCACATCTCGGCGCCTTTCTGACGCATGTCCTGACAGCGCAGGTTCAAGTGGCTCGGTCACTTCCCCTGTGACTTGAGGAACAGTTTTCTTTTTCTTCTTCTTTCTTTTTGCTTTATTAGCTCCAGAGATATCAGTGGTACTGGGCACACGCTCACTGGTATCAGCTTCCACATCTTGCTTGCACTCATAGGGCGTTGCTTGCTTTTGCAGCTGTTTGTCTTTGAAAATTTTGGGGCACACATCTTCCATGTGACCTACTTTATGACAGGCCCAGCATACTAAATTCATCGGTGGGTACGACTCTCCTCCAGGGGCCACATACTCGTCGTCATCATCATCATCGTATGGCCTGAAGGGACACTGTTTTTCATGATTATGTACATTACAAAACAAACATTTCACGTCGGCCATTTTAGAAACCCGGCAGGGACAATTTGCTAGCTGCAATTTCACTCACTTCAGCAACTTGCATACAGCACTTGCTAGCTGCAAATTCACTCACTTCAGCAAAAGGCATTAGCTTTACAAACAGCACTTGCTAGATGCAATTTTTTTTTTCTTCTTTTTCAGCAAAACATTTTGGTTTTCTGTTTGGGTTCAGGGTGCTATTGCATCCACACTTCGCACATTCTCTGTGTATGCTAGAAGCACAACTGATATACACAGTGGGACAGACTTCACTCATAGCATCTGTACTTTAGTTCAGCTCGGCGGCCATTTTAAACCCCCGCATTTATTTGCAAACCCACAGACTTTTTTTAGTGTCTGCCCGCATTCTCCACCATATGTGACAAACGCCCCTCTTTTGTAGCGCTGACGTCTGTCTGGGTTCTTCCCGACACAGTCTTCTAGGGTTAATTATACAACAAACAGGATCATTCAAAGTATTATGCTGCTTAACTCAGGCTTCTGCCTGCTTTATTTTCATCCAAGTAAGGTACTGCAGCTTTAACATGTGAAGGTTAGAGGTACTCAGATACTTTCATTCAGCAGTTCACATATTTCAGTGTTACAATATTTCCCACTCTGTTATTTCAAGAAATAAAACCAAAATCATATAAGCAAAATCCTATCCCTTTCAGGGATCTAACTACTGCACCGACACACTTTATTCGAGCAAATACCCGGTATGTACCTGGCAGATACCTGGAATGCGCCGCTCCTCACCTCTGACAAGCCCCGTTGCATTTGCCTTCCCAGCCTGGGTTCATGCCTGGCTGACGGGCGGCTGATCTGTTAAATGATAATGATTAGGATTTAATAGGCTGCAATGCTTCGCGTGTCTACCAGATGGCATAAATTCATGAATTGTAATGCAGTATATATATATGTACTGTGCAGTATTGCAGCCAGCGGGAATAAAATGCTTCAATCCCTGCCGGAAAATAACTCAATGCACTCGGGCAGAAAACAGTCACAAACCTCAATACACCCGGGTATACCTGAATTCGTGGGACTAGCCGAGCTCGAATAAAGTGTGTCGCCAGTGTACACATCAGAATTAGTCTCTCTAACAGCTGCTGGCCAACTAAACTGGTTCCCCAGCTTAAAACAATGCTCTCTCATTTAGGGTCACAAGATACAGCACAGTCTTTTAGCAACAGCAATAACCATTTGTTTTGTCTTATCTGTTCGTGGGGTCCAGGCAAATCCTCTGGTACTGTGATACGTGGAGGGGCCGTCAACCCCGATACTGGAAACAGGGGAGCAGCGATACCCCCAGCCTCCAGGCTCTAAGGAGAGAGAGTGAAATGCAAAACCTCTCTGCTCTAAGTACCTGTGCATGTGATTAGAAGAGCAGGTGAGGGAGAACTAGAGCCATTGTAATCTGTGGTCTGGATTTTCCATCCAGCTGCCTGAGTTAATGGGAAGCTGTGGAACGGATCATTAACTATTCCTGCACTTTCTGCTCTAAAATGGGGCAGAAAGCTGCCTAACATCTTTGGACTATGTCACACTTGCTATACAAATCTCGGCAACCTTTACGGAGCCACTAGAACGGCAGTTGTGGGCAACAAATGTGAATTTTAGGCTTTTTTTGACAAACGGATCAGATTATCAGAGCAAGAGTGAAACCGCTTCTTAAAAAGCCGTTTAGACGCGGTTTGGACATGCAATAAGGGCTAGCAAAGCATGCCAATCCGCTTCTATAGGACACTTTAGAATAGAGTGAATGAAATGACCAAATATAGAGAAAATTTAGAAGAAGAAAAAACGACATTATAATGTACAAACAAAGTGTATAAGAAAGCACGCCTCGCCTATTTTTCAAGGAAACAGCCGGTCACCATCTCCAGTTAAGAATAAGAAAAAATTCAATTCCCCAGGACTCCAGGGAAACATACAAAAAAAGATAATATATTGCATGCTAAAAAACAAGATGACGTTTCAGGCTGAAACAAAGCCCTTTTATTTGTTAGATAAAGTCCGAAAAGTCACCAAGCTTTTTTTTAGTGTGCAATAAATGATCTTTTTTGTACATTTCCCTGGAGTGCTGAGGAATTTCATTTTTACATTGTAATGTAATGTGATGTTTATGGCATATGTTGGTCTTTCCAGGCAATACCTGAATTGGTGCTATGACATAGCAGGCAATATTTGTGCTAAGCACGAATTAGATGCTTATGATTCACAGTCACACTTATTAGGTTTATCATTTCTTAAAATATGAATGAATTAATTTTGGGTACCATTTATTATTTTTACATGATAGAGGAGGCGTGTGGGAAGGGAGAGGTGTGTAACCCCAAGAAATATAGAATAGGTAAAGTACTTTTCTTTTATGACTTTTTGGGGATTTTTTAATACTGTATGTACTTTTAAGTTTTCTTATTAGAGTTTGGGAGTGTAGGAGACCCCTGCCGAGGTAAGGACAGGAGCGTTTGGAAAAATAAACGTAGGCTTTTATTTAGCCACAGTTCAGAAACAAAATCGGGGCTTTTCTTCAGCCAAAGTTCAGCAGTGCCTCATATACTGTAGATTTTCTCAGCCAAAGTTCAAAGGGTAGCAGAACAACAGCAACAGAACATGTAGCAGAGCAACAGCAACATAACATGTACACTCTAGCAGAGCAACAGAACATGTAACTGAGCAATAATAGTAAGTATATTAATTAAACAGCACTCATCAACGTAACTATATTAGCACCAAATGTGTGTAGGGTGCACGTAAACAAGGAGGGACTCTTACTCACTCCAAAAAGTGTAACACAGAAGAAGGGGGGAGTTCCCAGCACTCTGAGTACTGGAAACTCCCCCCTTCTTCTGCAGAGCACTAATAGTAAAACATATATCAGGGAACCAGACCTCAGAGTCAGACCAGGAACAGCCAGCACTGGACTGCAGGTTGCCTGATTTTAATGGCTCCAGCCCAGGAGGCTCATTACTGCTCCTGCATCCTCCAGGCAGGCGTTAACTATTTGGTGACCGCCCTGCTACAGGGAGTAACAGTTGCTGATTTTCCCGTACACATTTTTCTATAGGATGTGAAAGGGGCGGGACCCCAAGCTGAACAACGCTATTTTCAGCTCCAGGGACCCCTAATCGTTTACCGAGATACCTACCGGTGTCACCTCCTGGTTTTGCACTGGGATTTAAACAGCCATTCAATATGGAGCCTGAATGAGTGACGTTGCAGCTTCCTACTGCCCCACATGGCGTGGAAGATTTAAATTGCCATTGTTTTGCTTAACCTGGCAGCAATTAAAACGCTGGTACCTTCCCCAGTATCTTGAAAAATGGGGGGGGGAGGGGGGCGGGAGGTTGGGGGATCACAGAGTAAAAAAATAGTGCGGTTAAGCTCAATGGACCTGCCATTTCTCAAAAGAGGGACGAGGGCAAAAAAAGAGAAACCAACAGCCTTTTTTTTTCTCAGGCCGTATAAAAATTATTTGTAATGATCATACCAAACCATTATTATTATATTACTTGTCATTCTAATATAAAGTTAAAAAGCAGCAAGTCAAAAGACAACCCAAAACGAAGCACTAGTGCATTCTCCTTGTTAGAAGACTAACAGAGGTCACGGTATATTTCCTTAGACAGTATGCATTTTACTTACCCAGTGTCATTTGTGCAGTAAGATTAGGCAGATACACTCAAATAGAGACATCAAACACTAGATAAATCCATAATGGAAAATAAAGCACAAAAACAGAAGGTATCCTTTCTTTTCAGCATGTAGCCAGGATTACCATAATGCATTTATTTCTCCAGGGTTCAAAAAACAATTTCATCGAGTTTCCGGGAGAGTTAGAAATTACAGCATGAGCATTTTGTTGTGTTCTTTTGTGTGTGTTCTTTCGTTCTGCGCCCTCTATTTCTCCTTCCAGGTGCGGACGCCGTGCAGATACTTGGTGAGAAGAAAGTATTGAAATTACTGTATGTGGTTTATGTAATCTCTTTTGCTTCTGGAAAGGCCCGCGACGCGTTTTATGGGTCGTGTGTCATGACGCAAAAGAGTTTCACAATGCAACTACATTTATTAGTGTAGGGGTGTGCAACTCCAGTCTTCAATAGCTACCAACAGATATTAATACAAAAACAATGGGTGGCGATCTACACTCTCCTGAATGAAAAGAAAATGTGACGCAGTGATAACGTGATAAACCAATATAAAGGTCTAAAACATTAAAGTGCAATGTGACTCAAACATATAACACTCAAATCGTGGCTTTTGACTAAGCCACTGATTGAGCCTCCTGTGCTGAAGCAGGGATATCCTGAAAACCTGACCTGTTGGTACATAGCTCTTGAAGACTAGAGTTGGCTACCCCTGCACTAGATTTAAAAAAAAAGATATTGTGAGTATTTCTATATAGGCCTCCTCATCGTTCTCCTTTATGTTTTCTGTAGGTCCCGGTTGTAGGTTTGGGATGGGTGACCCCCCTACGTTACTAATCGCGCTCTTGTACTGAGTTTCTTGGCGTAGCGCGTTAGAAAAAATGTGGAAATAAACAAAAATATACACAAGTGTAGGGTATATATTTACAGTTTTGGCACATTAATGCTTAGAGGAAAGCGAAAAGAAAAACGACTTAGATACGGTATAATTACTGTATAACAAATTAACAATAACAGTTAACAATAAGCTCGTCGGGCAGGAACTCCTTTTCATAATGTTACTTTTAGGTCAAAAGTGCTTATTCCCATTGGCTTTTCCCCCCACGTGTATTACTGCTGTGAAGCACTATAAACGTGGATGGCGCTATACAAATAAATATATACTGTACTGTGGCACCGGCCCAGCTGGGGTTAATAATAAGAAATCCATGACCAGGATCGGGGAAGGTGGCCCAAATATGCCAGCCAGGTGCTGCAATCAGGCACCTTGAAGAAACCAGATGGAGCAGATTCAGACAGACTGGTGTGGGGAGGAGGATGTGTTCCCTGCAGATCCCAGGGTCGGAAGGAAAAGCCATGCTTGGAAGAGTCCATGTGCTTAGAAAAGCAACCTCTTTGCCATCACTGCGGCAGTGAGCTGGGAGAGACTTGGGGGAGGTTTCAGGAACTGACTTAGCTGGGTCTGGTTGGGGAATTAGTTAGTTCTAGGCTTGTAAGTCAGACCAGCAGTAGGAGCTCAGCCAGTGCTCCAAGAAGGAGCTAGGCTTCTATTTTACGCTTTATTTTTTTTATTTTAAAGGGCCAGGTTCCAATTTATTGTGACTGCTAATAAAACAGCAAAAGTGATATTCCTGTACCCTATTTACTCATAACACCTGTGTTCAAAGCTGCAGTCAGCTTTCTCTGTGCCCAGGACTAGAGTCTCCACTGATACCCTCCCTCCCCCCCATGTCGGCAGCCTAGTGAGATCCAACATCTCTCGCGTCCCCATTTTTTGTCCCCATCTCTTGCCCCCACCTCTCTCCCACCCTGGCCCCACCTCTCTCATCCCCATCTCTCTCTCCCACGTCTTTCTCCCTCCCTCCTTCTCTCGTCCCCAATTCTTTGTCTCCATCTCCTACCCCCACTTCTCTCCCACCCTCTCTCGCCCCCAACTCACTATCTCCCCCCCACCTCTCGCCCCCGCACCTCTCTCCCTCTCTCACCCGCACCTCTCTTCCTCTCTCAATCCACCTCTCTCTCACTCTCTTGGCTGGGCCCAATTTCCAGGACTGGCCGACCGGGCTCCACACAGCCTCCCGGCCCGGGCCAGCTATCCCAATTCTCCCCCCTGTTGGCAACCCTGTCTGTGTTGAAACCACTGACCCACACAGAAAGAGGTGACCGAGAAACCACTATATATATATATATATATATATATATATATATATATATGTCACAATATATACGACTGCATTTTACCACACACAAACTTAACCATTTTGTCAATGTGGATCACTTCTTCATGGACAATACAATAAATAAATAGATCGTAACATAGCTATTCTGGTTCATGCCTACAATTAAACATTAATATCAACTGATTAATCCTTACACTGTTAGACTATAATGGTCTCCAACACACTGATGTTAAAGGAACAATTCATGAGATATTTTTAATGATTATTTTTCAACATAGGTTTGCACGGGGCCAGAGCTGAACCCCATTAAATTCAGCTCCAGGGACACCCTGCTTCCCAAGATACTTACCTCCAAAGGGAATGCTGGTATCTCTGCAAAGTTTAAATCCCCCGATCACGTGGGTCAATATGCAGCTGCACCGGACAACGTCACAACTTCCTATTGGCCTGCAGGGGGCGATAGCTTTGAAACATGGCCATTACGGGAACCCTCCCATCCAAGCCAGAGCGGCTACTGGCACACCATACAGAGGTAAGTATCTCCGGAGGTAGGGTGTCCTCGGAGCTTAAATAAACTGGTTCAGCTCCAGAGACCCCCTGCTTCAATTCTATGTTTAAAAAAATCAATACAAAATTGTGTGCTTGGGTTGTCTGTAAATTAAACTGTGCTTATATTTACCCATAGACAAAAAAAAAAGAAGTGCAAGCTCCATAGCATAAATCTGTATAGAAGGGATTTATTAAAAATAACCCAGTCTTTAGGACCTGCACTTACAGGAGGGTTGTAACAGGGACTTATCATTGTTGAGAAAAACCTGTCTCTAAATCCAGCAGTGTGCTGGTTAATTGCACAGGCAATCAACCAGACTCAACCTGGCTGATTAGGAATGTTAGAAAAAGCCTGATCTAAGAAAGAGGAAGGAGATTTCCTTATCCCACAAATGGGCTGATCAGAGGAAAAGATGTCTTGATGCACACAGAAGGAATGTACTGTATGCTGACAGCACGACAAGAGGACAAGACCTCTATACCTAGACATGGACATTTCCATAGCACACAAGGGTGCTGACCCAGGAGAGCAGAGGGGCCTTCCCCTATAGCTACAATAACAGATAAGAGATTTTCTTGTTGGACTGCAGCTCTCGTTGGACTGTTGTTGGACCCCCTACTTCTGCATACAACACCCAAGGCACAGTAGGAAATGCAGCAGGTTACATGCCCCCCCCCCTCCCTGCCCCCCGATATACTTCATTATTTGCTCCATTTTGCGTACGCCCCGTTACGAGACATTTTGCTTTCTGGATCTGTGACATTTATACGCTGCCGTTTCTCGCTGCTTTCCGATATTTCCCTGAAAGAGGACTAATTTCGCAACATTATTAGCCCTTTGAGGCATGAAACCGAAACTAGAAAAAGGGACAATGAAAATGTCGAGGTTGCACTTTGGATTGTTTCGCACATCTCTAAGTACGATTGTCATTTGCATTTTCACCACTTTTTACCATATGTAAATCCGTGAAATGCCTAGAGGTTTTGTGTTAATAAACCTGTCAGGCTCACACCCATAAATCTTCCCTGGGCACGGCTATTATTTATGCCTATGCCACCATCCATCCTACTGCATCATTTGTATGGAACGTGATTAAACCTCATATAGCATGTAACTTTGTTGTAGACAGGAACTTCGCTGAGCATTCATCTCCCAAGGCACACACATATTTGTTAAGGCATCAAAAAGCAACCAGAACAGACTCTTAGATGTGATATTTTTTCCTTAAACTTGAACACTAGATACTTTGTTTGTTTTATTATTTACATTTTTATTAATAATTTTGCAGGGTTTGGGGGGGGGGGAAACACAAGAAAAAGGAGTGGGGCACATTGATACATATAATTGGTTGAAATCACAGGGGGGGAAGTAGGGGAGGAGGGAGGTAGAGGAGGAGGGAGGGGTATAGCATTTGTACATATACAATATAGAGTACTATACATTAATATAGTATAGATTCCAACGTTGATGTTACCAGCATGTTGGAACCAATGGGCCCAAGTCAGCGAGAACTTAGATAGAACCATCTGGATGAGCAGAGAGTTTTTCCATGTATACTATATGCCAAATGTGCTAGATACGTTATTTTTGACCATTATTTGCATTAGGAAAGCAGTGTTATGTAAATTAATAAGGTACATTCCTTGTAGGTAGCACATGAAAAATGACCATCTTTATTTCGAATAATGACAGATGTGCCGTTTTATTTTGTTGTGCTATATTTATTTTACTTCACGACTCTATTTATAGTTCATTTCAGATTATTTAGAAAGACATTTCCAGTTTCTTTTTAACAAGATCTGGTACACGATTGTGCTTTGCTACCACCAGGTCGCCATAATTTTCCAGTAAGCCCTCCCGCTAAGGCTAAACCTACTAAATGCCCTAACTAAGCCTCTAAGGTCACAGAGCATAGACTGTTGATGCATGGTATGTAATAAGCTCCCTCTAACCCTGTATGATGAAAGCATGACAGAACCAGACACTCGCAGCGTAACTGATAACAAGTCAAACTCATCACCCGTCTGTCAGGATATAACCAATATAACAAGGAATAAATGCTGCCCACCACAATATAACAAAGAGTGTTACAGTTACCGGTGCTCCCATCAATGTACGCTCTGCTGCATCCAATCCACGGCATACAAAAAGGAATGAAGATGGGGCACACGGATTTCCAAAATAAAGAGATTTATTAAAGCATACACAACGTTTCAACCCAATAGGTCTTTGTCAAGTGCAAAAAGTGGCTTTTTGCACTTGACAAAGACCTATTGGGTCGAAACGTTGTGTATGCTTTAATAAATCTCTTTATTTTGGAAATCCGTGTGCCCATCTTCATTCCTTTTAGGATATAACCAATGCCACCCAACTGGCTAACACCTTTCAAAACCATCCCTCGTCCCCTAGAGTGTGCAACAGGCTTAGTTGCCTTTTTTGGAGTTATACAAACACTCCTTCACTGTGCGGAGTTCCGAAGATGTGACTTAGAATTCGATGTCATAAATGAATATGTTTGGTAAAAGAAAGAATATAAAAGAGACAACTTGTTAGTTAAAAGTTATAATACATGTGTCACCCTCACTGGCCGGCTCCTAAGGAGCTTGCATCATGTCTCTTTTACTGGATCTCTCAGATGTGGTTACCTTGTCAGGGTGCTGGGTTCATGCAGGCTGGGCGATGAGGTAACAATGATGGGTGCCAGGAACGTTATTCATTCAACAGCATCTTTATTAGTTACCTTCTGATACACTGAGAAAGTGGTATAGACATAACTGCACTCGTCTAGGTGCTTGTCTGAACTCACTTCCCTAGCTGCCCCCTATCTCGGCCGGCTTGGGAGGTTCTGAGGCTTGATCCTCATTGTTACCTACTAGAGCCCTCTTCCGAGCTGCCCTGGTAGAGCCTTGTGTAACTCTCCCTCCCTGGGTAATCTGCGTCCGTCTCACAGGTCAAATATGGACTCTCCAATAGGGTAGGTTCAACGATCCCATGAGGCTGTACTTTGTGTAGACTTCTCAAGGCATAGTCGGCCGCTACATGGCCCCAGAGAGTAGCATGCAACCATTCTCAGGGTCTCTATCTAACCAAGATGCTTTTCCTAACTGTCAAACAATGAAAGAGGGGTTGCTATCCTATGCATTGAACAATTACATTCTATATGCAGTCTCATATATATGAGAATGGTATATATATATATATATATACATACAGTACATAATGGTATATATATATATATATATATACATACAGTACATAATGTATAGAGAGGGATTAACCCCTATAGCAATATAAATAGATCCCTTGAGCGTGTAACAGGTTAACCATCAACAAAACATTTTTATATAGTTATTAAGATAGCTAGCTTCCTAGCTTCCACCACCCACGCAACTTTCCTTTCAATTAAACATGGCAATTGCAACATCTCCAATTAATGTACATTTTCATAGTTAGGATGGTAATCAGCCAACTACAAGTTGGTGTAGCAAATTATGACTTTATTGCTTTAATTGCAGAGCATGGCAATATTAACTGTATCCGTGTTACCATCTGTTTAATCTGTTTCCATTAAAGGTCAGATACTATGGTAGGAATAACTTTTTTTTACAATTAAGAGAGACAATAAAGGAGCACAGAAAGCCCGGTTGGTACAATTTGCTGACCCTCTATTAAAATGACTACCCACGGGTTTCCTCCCAGAGTACATATAGTGAAACCAAAACACACCTTTCATTCTAGTCCCAGAGTGTCAAACTCGGTCCTCAAGGGCCACCAACCGGTCAGGTTTTATGGATATCCCTCCCTCAGCACAAGTGGCTCAATTAGTGCTCAGACCAGCACTTGTTGTTATATCAAAGCTGAGTAGATTGCAGGCACACAGACGAGCCAGGCTCCTGCATATGTGAGACCCGAATCCGGAGATGAGGAGTGAGAAGACACTACCGACAAACAGCTGATCCCAGCGCGCAGGACAAGCAGTCGGAGGAACATCCCACTCCTAGCTTCTCAGCCAGCAACTGAACAGACAACGCGGACTGTAAGACACAACTCACTGAATTACAGATACTACTTTTATATTCACCCCTGATGCGCTGTGTGTTTGTTTCTCTTGTTTATCATTAAGCCTGTCATTTTTCTAGGTGTTTAAGCAGTAACAATACAATATTTTCCGTTTTTTGTTCCGTGTCCTTTTACGTGACCTTCCATTCCCTGTAGCGCTTAGGACTAGGTATATTTAATTGTTGAGATCATTTTGTATTTATAGCTGCAGTATGTTGCAGAGCCCTTCAGCCCAGAAGTGATGAATATTTAATATTACTAACATTCCCTAATCAGTTTTAAAATTTTCAATGTTATAATGTTTGTCATATACAGCACCTGTGAGAACGTGACCTTCATACAGGGCAAGGGTTGTCCCACTTCACCTCCCTTAAACCGTCATCATATACCAACTGTCACAAACAGCACACAAGTGAGCACGTGACTTAGATATTGTCAGGAATCCACTCCTGGCTTTTCTCGTATCCTTGCAGGGTGCTGTTGTTCTCACTAATTCCCTCTTTGCAATCAACAGCAGCTGTGTGGGCTCACTGCAACCTAGCCTTGTACTTTTGTCATTGGAGCAGTGCCCTCACACCCTCCTCCTGGGATTGGCCCGCTGGTCTTTCAATACTGCATTCCCCACAATCCCTCTCTGCCGAGCATAATCCTTCTTGAATGTTACCTGTGTTTTGCCACAAGCCTCCAGGCTTGTTATCTCTCGTTACTAATCTCTTTTGATTATTGTTCCAGTTTGTTGTTCTCATTCCTGTTTCCTCATAGCCTTCAGCTACTTCGCTGAGGCCTGTGTTCCTGGTTCCTGGAGGCCTGTGTCACCTGCCTGGACTTAGCAACCTGCTGCATACACCTCTTGCTGAAGTTGCTGTTTTGACCCCGTGGCCTGCTGCTCTTTCTCCCTTCGCAGAGGCCAGCTTAAACTGCCGCTCTGAAGTACCCCGGAGCTGGAGCCCGCAACCTGCTGCTTCTACCCTTAGCACAGGTTGCTGTTTGGACCCTGTGGTCTGCTGCTCTTTCTCCCTTGCAGAGGCCAGCTTGAACTCTTGCGCTGAAGCCCTGGTTTACCAGTGCTGCCTGGCGGTGTGCCCACTCTGGCCTGTCTTCCCTCTCCTAGACCGGCGCCATGGGCCGTGGACGCCACTTGCGCAAATCCCGTTCCCGACCTGCAGCAATTACGCAGAAGCAGGAGAACCTGCTTGATTTTCTGTTGTCAACTACCTGCTTGGACTATGACTACCCGGACATCTCCTATCCCGACTCTGGCTCATCCAACGACTACGCTGTTCTCTCCAGTTCTGAACTCGGTCTGTTTGACTATAAACTTTGCACTCCGGACCAGTCTGTGCTGTCTAAGGTCGGTGATTTCATAACCCAGCCTCAGCCACGCGGCCCAGCCCCGGTTTGTGGCAAGCACAACCGTAACAGATATGCAACCAAGGTTAATACACATGCTACTCTAGCCAACTCACCTTTCTCCTCTGCAAAGGTATCTCCAGTGAGTTAATATTAACCCCATACCCAACCACCCAAGAAATGCAAAAATATGTAATTAATAAACCGACCAAGCTCTCAGATCCCTGTTTATGATAGAAAAAAAACACAAAAATCTGTTGTAGGGATGTGTCTGAACATGTAAATACTCTCTCCTGAGTGTGCAAAAGTTAATTCAGAAAGGCTGATTTACGGCCTGGAGAGGTGTTCAGATATCTCCAGCTAAAACATTTTATCATGACAAAGCACACAAGCACATTATGACGAAAGGCTATACAGTATGCCTCAAGGTATTTGGGTGGGGTTTAATCTCAACCCTTAATCAGCTTCTACTAGGTGTAGATTTTACTATAAAGACTATCTATATGCTCCAATGGGAACAAGAGATAGGGAAAGTCCTGGAGGTTGAGGTATGGTCCGATATATGTGAGGGGGCAGATTCCAGCTCCATATGCACGACCATAAAAGAAAATACATATAAGGTGCTGTGTCGCTTGTACCTTAAACCAACAAGACTACATGCTATCAATAGCAGTATATCCCCCTTATGTTTCTGAGGCTGTGGGAAGAGATGATCCCTCTTACACATCTGGTGGTCCTGTCCATTTTTAACCCCCTTATGGCGCCAAATATTTGACCTCATCAACTCCCTAGGAGACACAACAATGATCCCTGACCCATGACTAGCTCTATTAGGCAGACCCTCTCCCAGCGTACCCAGGCACAGATATAAATTAATGCTATATATCTTGTTGCCCCTTAGGTGCTCTATCGCTGAATGTTGGAATAAGCAGGAATAAGCAGACTAGCCCAGGATTACTATCCATCAAACGCAGGATATGGCATATCTGAAAATGGAGCGGATCACGACTTAACTAAGAGAGAAATCTCATAAATTTGCTCATGTATGGGAACCATGGTTGTCACAAGAGGGTGGCATGGGGCTTGACCCAGAGCTAGGAATGCTGTAAAAACTGATCTGATGCTTTGGAAAGATGTAAACAGAGAAGAGATTCAGGAGATAGGAATGGGACAAGCTGCTGTGATGTAATTCTGATAATACTGTGATAATTTCCCCTCCCCCCACCCCCTCTCCATGTTAGTTTTTGTGTTCTATCCCTCATGGATGTGTGTCGTTCCCCCCTCTCCATCCCCTGAGTGACTGATATATACGATTTTTGTACCACACTACGACTATGTTCAGTTAGGTGAGCTCCCTATGGGAAAAAATGTCAATATACTGTAATGCTTAACAACTTTTCCTACCCTTTTTCCCTTCTGTACCCTAATTTTACAATAAAAAAGTTCATTCAGAGCCAACACTTATTTAATGTTTTAATATATATATAAAAAAAATACAGTGCTTATGTATCCCTTTTTCTGACGCTCCCAAAGAGACTACTGGTCACTGTACACAACCTGTGGCTCCAGGAGATCTGAGCCTCCGCTAGCTGGGAGCCTGGGGTAACACTTATAGTGCAGCGCCTCCACTTACCCAGGATCCCTGTGATGTGAGATTCCCCTGGGCAAGAAATACAACAACACACATATGAATGCAACCAGTTTTACTGTAACGCAATAATACCTTATCACTTTATCATATTAATTCACACATAGCATATAACCTAACACATAACCTATAACACTGTCCTTAGCAGCAACGCCTAACACCCTAATAACTGATACCATCCTTCTAATGGTAGTGGCTCAGCCACGCTCCTAATGAGTACTGTCTCTGTCCCGCCACCGCGTGCTCCACACCGTGTCCGTGTACGGTAATGTATTTGTAAAGGCTCAGTTCTTTGGCCACTTCGCTAGTGTCCCCAAAGAGTTATACCTAAGGCGGGATCAGCGCCTGTTGACCGGTGTTGGTGCACTTGATGTAAATAATACCTTCCGGTCACGACGGTGACCGGCAACAGCTTCAAAAAGGATCCGTCGATCCGACACGTGGCCTCCAGATATCACGGTGTCCAGCAGTCTGATCCCAGATGACTGCAACCGCCGCAACTCTGTGCTTTGTCCCTAACTGGTACTCAGTAAGGGGTGGCGTTCCTATCACTATAGGGCTTCCCTGCAGCACTGCAACCTACAGTGACTTCAGGGATTCTCCTAGGGGCCTACGGGGTAGAAGTGTCCTATGCAGGCGGGTCACTAGTGCACCCACCCTACCTCTCCCTTCACCTTCCATATCCCCTCTCACTAGCTTCCACCTAATACCTGCAGCAACCGCACTGCACTCAACCTAATACCTGCAGCAACCGCACTGCACTCACCTCTGGGTCTCCTCGTCAGCGCACACAGCACTGACAGCTGTGTCACTGACAATACTACACCCACACACCTAAGGGCAGGGTCCCTACGTTAGGGGCCTTCCCTCGGCACCTACCCACTACCCTAGTGGGGATTTGGGGCCTGCCTGGGACCTGGGGATTACCTTACCTGGTGTAGGAGCCACTTGCTCCCTACACCCTGCCTCCCGCTTCCTGCTCCCAGCTCCAACTGCCATTCCTAAGCCCGCGAAATGTATCCCTTTCTCCCTGTCTGAGAATCCTTGGCCCTCATTGGCCACTCTGGGACACCTGGGGTCTTTGGCTCTAAGCCTCATGGGAACTGTAATCCCGTGGAGGCTGCTTTTGCATTTGGGCCGCGTGCGCGCTTGCACTGCGCATGTGCGACTCCCTAATGGCCGCCGCAACCCCCGCACCTTACTGTGCATGCGCGACTAATCCTCATGCGTGCGAACCTGTCATGGCGGCCCCCGCTAGCCGGGTGCGCCGCAGAGCCTCGGAGCACTCCCTGCTCCGGCCCCCACCTTCTCGGCGTGCCGGCGGGTCCGTCGCTGCCTCCGGCGGCACCCGCGACCGCTCGGCACGCAAGGAGGGGGGTCTCTGGGACCAAAAAGAGACCGGGGCTACACTTAGATTACAGAAAAGGGATAACAAGAATATACAATTACAATAGATGCAGAACAGTTTCTCAAAATAAAAGGGAAAAAAGAAAACCCTATACATTTCATATGTTATGGGTTTTCTCCCAGAGAGGTCACTGGCGCAGAAATGAGACTCACGTGTTTGTTCCAAACACACCTTTGTTGAAATCTAAACTTCTAATGCATTGCTAAGTGTTAAGTATTCATTCACCCCATTGAAACAACATAACCCTCCAATCATAAATCAGCTGTGAGATTCACAGCTTTATGACAGAGTAAAAAAAAACCTTTACAAACCAGCGTTTAAACTTTGCCTCAGTATATACGCATTAATAACTTTCCTTAACCAATACTAAGACACACGTGAGTCACATCAATACATTCAGGCGCTCATGGCGGACGCAACGAGACTAAGCATGTCCATCCTACCCCCCTAAATCTGAGCGACAAATGGATATCTGTCCCCCAGTACCTGCCAGACTTCCCATTTCTGGTCCCATTGCGTTAGTCTCCCTGCCATGAATCCAAATATCAAAATTGTATACTTCAGCATCTCTGTCAAGTTCATGATTCCATATTTCACATCTTTGGGATGGTATAGGACAGGGGTGCGCAAACCTTTCACCGTACGCACCCCTACCTGCTCTCCTCAGTGCCTCGCGTCCCACCCTGCTCGACCCCAGCGTCAAATAATGTTCTGGGTTATGTGATGTGACGTAGCCATGGTAACGTGACCCCGCGGCATCATTTGACGCTAGGTTACTAGGACAACGCATCGCTGGAAAAGAAGGTAAGTGTATTATAGAGGCCTCGCACTGTCCCCCAGCATTTAATTTAAATGCCTGGGGGAGAGCGAGGGACCTCTAGAACTACCGCCTCCCAGTTTGCGCCCGCTGGTATAGGATACTCACATCTTTCCAGGGATGCTTTGAAAACCTAATAAACAGTGTCCTGTTTGTTTGTGTCAGGAAAGCCACACATTGCTTCCAGCTCTGGCAAAACATATGTTCCTATCTCTAGACTCTATGGGCCTCATTCAGAAAGCCTCGATCAGGCCCTTATCGACCAAAATGGCTACTCGTATTCAGTAAGCCTCGATAAGTGCTCGATAGCGGCCTGTATCGATGCAAAATCTTATGATCAAAAGAAAATCGCCAATTGAGCGGCGATCAGCCACTTATCGACCATTTTCTGAAGGATCATAAACTTGCGCGATTCTATAACCCGCGAGTCGGCTGTCGCCGCCTATCGCAGCCCTAAAAGGCGATCTTCTCCCCAAATCCAATTCACCTCAAAATTTAGGTAAATTGGTGGGGAGATGCCTCGAATCCCATAAAATCATGGGAAACCAATTCCACACTCTGATTGGCTGAAATACCATGTGACGCCAGCCATCTTGGATTTAGTGACGTCATCTTAAACGCAAATGAAGCACAGCCATTCTGATTGGCTGGCATCATTCCCTTTAAGTGACGTCATGTAAAAAAAAAATTAAAGTCGGAACATGGTTTTAACAGCCAATCAGTTGGCTGTTAACCATCTTGAGGCTAAATGTGACGTCACAAGCCCTATTTAAGGCCGTGACGCCTCATTTGAGCCCAAGAAGATGACGAGACAACAACGGTTGGGATTTACCATGTGGCTTGTTGGATTGACAGATGAAGATAGAAGATAAAGAAGAGCAAGAAATGGTGACAGATGAAGATAGAAGAAGGTGATTAAAGAAAGAAAAAAGAAGATTTGGGTACCTGATCCGGATCTTCATGGCGGATGGCATCGGATGCTGTTGGAGGCCTTCAAGGTACGTGAGCTTCCTATTACCCCGGGAGTCGGAGGGCCACCGCTTCTAATGGTAAGTAATATATTGAATGTTTGTAAATGTCTCTTTTTACAGGTTTTTTCATTGGATGTGTTTTTTGAATTTTTGGGGGAGGCACATTGACTGATAATATATTAATCTGTACCACTTTAGGGTACAGATTAATACATTATTATGACAATATTTGGTGGGCATTTGTGGCTTGGTATTGCTGTTGGTTTTTGTAATTTCAGTTTCTTATGTGGATGTCATTGTTTGTTTTTTTCCTGCTTAATGCTAATAAAATGTTTGCGATTGGTGTTCGTTTTTAGTTAATGTTGTATTATGTTAGCTAATGCGTTTTAGGGTTATTTCAGATATTGTTTGAATTTATTTCTTTGTATTTTAATGTTTAAATTCATTAATGTTGTAGTATACTTGGCTTGATTGGTTAGTGTTACTATTCATTTTGAGTTGGTTTAGGAATTAATTGTTTTGATTGGTTAATGATTTAATTAATTCATTGTTGATGTTATTGCTTGTATTGATTGGATTAGCTGGCTACTGTTTTTATTTAGTGAAGTGGGGTTTTTTGGAGTTTAGTTATGTTTTATTATTGTGTGTCTTGTGTATTAATGTATTGTAATTAGGGTGCCCATTGAGTGCTATAGAGGCTTATCATGCCCATATTATTATTATATGGGTATGATGTACCACTATACTACTCAATGGGTACAGGATGGGTATAGTCAGTCAGGGGTGGGTGCTTAGGCCTCCCAGGTTTGTATCGGGTCAGGGTGGGTTAACACCTTAATGACTATAGCTGTTACTAACTGCTAAGGTGATTAAGGGGTTAGGGGCCATTAGAATGTCTTTATTATGTACTGTATACTGTATTTGCTTTCTTGCTACGGAGGACAGAGGGACCTGCTGTTGTGGTAATATATAATGTATTTATTTACTTTATTTAGGTATGCAAATGCAGTGTTTAATAATGGGCAAATGATCTATTATCCATATCTGAATAATAGTTATTTTGCCCATTACTGTACTGTATGGGTTTGGGCGGAGGGGGTGGGGGGGGGGTGTATTGATGTTTATTAAAATGTTTTTTAATATAAATTTCTTTCATAGTGTAGATGTGCAGGGGGTTTCCGGAGCTGAACCGCGTTGGTTTCAGGTCCAGGGACCCCCTGCTTCCCGAGATACAGGCCCCTTTATGGGGTGCCGGTATCCCTCTACATTGAAATGTCCCGCGTCACGTGACCGGGACATTTCCTTGCATAGGAGATACCGGCACCCCATAAAGGTGCCTGTATCTCGGGAAGCAGGGGGTCCCTGGACCTGAAACCAACGCGGTTCAGCTCCGGAGACCCCCTGCACATCTACACTATGAAAGAAATTTATATTAAAATAAATAATTTTCGGGCGACATTTCCGCTGGTTGAGGCGGCTCTCTCAAAGCCGCTCTCTCTGCAGCAGAAATTAATCGCCGGTTTAGGCCTTTTCAGAGGCTCGATGCTCTCGCTGGCAGCAACTCCCCTGTTTTGGGAATTTTGCTATCACAGGTAATCGAGGCTTTCTGAATACCGCGATAGCAACGCCCAAAAAAACGGCATTTTAAATGCCCTGGTGATAATTTTTATCAACCTTCTCTGAATGAGGCCCTATCAGTTTTTAACACTATGGGGTTCATGCAGTAAGTGGCAGAAAGGCACTTCTCGCCACTTTCCCGCCTAAAAAGCCTATCCGTATTCAGTAACGGGCGAGAAAGTGCAGAGATTAAAAAAAAACGCCAGTTTGGCTGGCGGTTTTTTTTTTTTCCGCCGGTGGCGGGGCGAGAAGGCACTTTCCGCCTAAAAATCCAACTTTTTCCGCCACGCTATTCGCCTCTCTAGAATGCCGTTTTGATGGCGGATCAGCCACGAAGAAAAAGATGGCAAGTTGCTGCTCAGAGGCAGCGGATGAGTGGCGGATCGGCACTTAGAAAAAATTCAGTCCTTTTTCAAGGCTGGGATTGATGCCAGGGGTCTCCGGAGCTGATACCATTAATATCAGCACCGGACCCCCCCGGCATGCATCCGAGGCAGGAAAAATGCATTTAAAGCCCACTTCATTACCTTAGCGGTTAACCGCTAAGGTAATGAAGGGGTTAAAGAGCCGTGCCAGCTTTATTGTGGGTAGTGGGAGTGGGTGAAGGAGGTATTTGGCCCTTGTTGTTTGTTTAGGGCTTGCGGGGGGGTTGCGGGTGCACTTAACCCCTTCACGACCGTAGCGGTTAATTCCGCTACGGTCATGAAGGGGTTAAGGCCTCCTGCTACCCACCCGCAAGCCCTAAACAACCACCGTTGGGGCTAATACCCCCTTCACCCACCCCACTACCCACAATAATAAAAAATACACACAACAGCCCCACACTAACTAAATAAATAAATATATATATATATATATATATATATATCACCCCAACAACACCTATAACCCCCTAACATATAGAACAGTAATGGGCACAATGACTATTATCCACAAATGGATAATAGTGCAGTTGTCCATTTAAAATACTAACTGAACAATAAAGACATTAAATACATATAGCACTCACCCATGTGTGGCTGCCACGATGAAGGCCATCCTCATCTTCATCCTGCCCATGCCCCATCCGCTTCTGCAAAACAGATACAAGAATTAAAACATCCAATGTAATGTCCCCTAACCCCTTAATCACCATAGCGGTTATTAACCGCTACAGTCATTAAGGGGTTAACCCACCCTCACCCACATACCCTCCCCCACTAACCCCCCCACCCCTGAGGCCTAACCACCCTCACCCACAAGGGAGGCCTACCACATACCCTTGGGGCCAATACCCCCGTCCCCCCAACACATACAGTACAATAATGTGCCAAATAACTATTATCCACATAGGGATAATACATTATTTGGCCATTATTAAACACAGTAAATACCGTAGTAAAATAAAGAAAATTCTACTAACCTCGTCAATAAGAAGGCTCCGTCGCCAGCATCATCCTTGGGGTCCGTTGCCAAAATAATAAATAGCCAATACATCTCAATGACATTAACATAGGAATGAACCCCTTAATCACCTTATCGGGTACTAACCTCAAAGGTAATTAAGGGGTGAAGCCATCCTGCAATGGCAACACCACTTATGCATAACATCCTCAATGAATTAAAAAGCAATTTCCTACACAAATCTCATGTTATCATTCAATGTGAAGCCTGAAATGCCACTTAAAACATTGCATTTACAGTGTATACATGTAGCATAACATGTAAACTACATGTACACGCTGCAAATCAATGTTAAAAATACAATAATCCAACTCAAATAGCCTGACATCACAAGAAGTATATTATGTAAGCAAATAAAGTCACCATCAATGAATTAACACACATGAATTACATCCCTAAACAATTAAAATACCATCCATACCAATTACACAATTAACTATAGCTATCGTTACAGAGAACAAGTTCAAAACATACAAAAAAGGACACCAAAAATTACAATATACTAAAGCAAGCCTCTCCATAACCTACAGTACAGCATAGAAGCCCAAAACTTACATCTCTCTAATAATAAAATAAATTTAACACACATCTATGCATACTGTATGTGTTGGGGGGACGGGGGTATTGGCCCCAAGGGTATGTGGTAGGCCTCCCTTGTGGGTGAGGGTGGTTAGGCCTCAGGGGTGGGGGGGTTAGTGGGGGAGGGTATGTGGGTGAGGGTGGGTTAACCCCTTAATGACTGTAGCGGTTAATAACCGCTATGGTGATTAAGGGGTTAGGGGACCTTACATTGGATGTTTTAATTCTTGTGTCTGTTTTGCAGAAGCGGATGGGGCATGGGCAGGATGAAGATGAGGATGGCCTTCATCGTGGCAGCCGCACATGGGTGAGTGCTATATGTATTTAATGTCTTTATTGTTCAGTAAGTATTTTAAATGGACAACTGCACTATTATCCATTTGTGGATAATAGTAATGTTGCCCATTACTGTATTGGATGTTGTGTATTGCTGCTATGTTTATTGGGGGCATTTGTTCCCAATAAACATGCTATTATGCGTTAACCCCTTCATTGCCTTAGCGGCTATCCGCTATGGTAATGAAGCAGCATTAATGTATTTTAATAATATTGTGTGGGAGCAGGGGGCCCCCTAAGCAGAACCGTATTTATTTGTGGCTCAGAGACCCTCTGCTTCCCGAGTTACAGGCCCCGGTTTGGGGCATCGGTTACAGTGTGGACGCCATGTTTGTTGCGGGCACGTAGCGTATGGGACGCTATAAACATGGCGCCGACACTGCCCATTCGATCACACATACTGGGGCCTGTAACTCGGGAAGCAGGGGGTCCCTGGTCCACAAAGTGATGTGGTTCAGCTCGGGGGACCCCCTGCTCACTGTACAGTATTATTAAATAAATATTAATGCTGCTTCGCTTCATAGCAGATACTCTGTAAGGTAAGGAACGAGTGTTTATTGATATGTGTGTTTTACTCATACTGTAGATGTGCAGAGGGTCTCCGGAGCTGAAGCGCTTTTGTTTTAGGTCCGGGGACCCCCTGCTTCCCAAGATACAGACCCCTTTATGGGGTGCCGGTATCCCTCTGCTTTGTTTACATTCCGCGGTCACGTGATCGGGATCTTTAAATGCAGAGGGATACCGGCACCTCATAACGGGGCCTGTATCTCGGGAAGCAGGGGGTCCCCCGACCTGAAACCAATGCGGTTCAGCTCCGGAGACCCCCTGCACATGTACACTATGAATAAAAGTTGTTTTAAAAATAATTTTTATTGTGCTGATGTTTGCGCCGAGAGAGCAGCGGATCTCTCTCTGCTGCAAACACAACTCGGCAGGGGACGCCTTCTCGGCAGCTTCTCGCCAGGCAGCCGTCCCGCCACCGGTTACACACCATTTCATCAAATGGTGGTGGCGCATTCATTCCCCAGGGATTCGCCCCTTACAGCATACAGCCAGTTTAACACGCCAAAAACATAGCTAATTGCTAAACTGGCTAATTCTTTTTTCCGCCGCTTACTGCATGATGCCCTATGCCGGACCAAGGGGTTAACAGGCCATAAACCATTCCTTTGTACTTTTAAAATACAACTTCAATTAAAGTTCCCTTTGAAATCCAGCACAGATCCATGGCAAGTCTGGGCCTGTCACAAACCCAATATTTTGTATTTTTAAACCCAAGTTGTTGCACCATTAACCCCTGCAGCACTAGATTGATTAAAATATCTCATGACATTATCATGACAGTGTTGGGGGGAGGGAGGGGGGAAGAATAGAAAAATCCAATGCACTCTTAAAAGATCAGCTGCTACTGCTTAATGTCTGGACATGTACATGGTAATTCATTGAAGAACGAAGGCCTGGCAGAATCTCTGGCATTAAATTACAACTTTAGTGGATTATAGGAAATAGTAGATGCATAACAGATATGAATGGTAAGGCTATTACCACAGTGGAAGTATTTTTTTGATGGTCATATCCACTCCAACTAATGATTTCACCTTGGAAAAGAGCTAAAAGGAAGAAAAAACAAGAGATATGTTAATGTTTCTGGTTCTTCTAACTGCCCTCTAAATAATTTACAAATAAATTATCTAGTTCTGCTTCTTTAAGGCAGGCAGCATCACATTTAAGCATTTCATGCTAGCCAGCCATGGCTGCATTTTAATTCCCTTATAAATAAAGCATGAGGCATTCTTAAAATTTACATAATAACATATATCTTAAAGATGGCCCAAATCAAACAGCAGGCAACCCAATCATCGTATGTTCGAATATGTGATCGGCATTTGAAGCTCACTCTCTGCTGTTTGCACACAATATGTAGAAGGTGATCACTGGTTTATAAAGCTGTGAGCAGTATTTGAAGATGAGAGGAGGGGGGGGGGGAAACCTGTTTTAACAGATCATCTCCCATTGACTCTGCAAATTTTAATTAAGTAAGTTCGTGGGATCTTTCCTATGATACTTAATTGAGAACGTGCCAGATCTTCAAATAAAAAAAAAGACATTCCCAGAAAACGAATTATGGTCTTTTCCAAGAACCTGCAAGTCCTTTGGCAGCCAGCAATATGGGCATTTCTCACTTATAATCTGTTGTTCCCCAGTTGGTAGAGAAACACAGTCTCATGTTTACTAATTGGTGTTGTTCAATAAGACATCTCCCACTGCTGGAAGACACCCTGTAGAGTATAAAACGGGTTGTAAGCGGTCTTCTGGTGACAACAAATGTCTTATGGGATAGCACTGCTTATTAAATATTACACACGATTGAACCATCAATGGGCTGTATTCACTAAACTCAATAATATTTTTAACAATCAGTAAAGCGTCAACATTATTATCACATTTACTGGAGGCATTTTTTGGGTGATGATGCTACTCCGAGGTTTAGTTTAATGAGTGTATTTCTTTTTTTCTTTTTAATAATGTTTTACCAGGAAGTAATACATTGAGTTACCTCTCATTTTCAAGAATGTCCTGGGCACAGAGTTATAACAATACATGGTTACATTAAAAGAACAGAAGTTATACAGTCAATTCACAGACATTTCATGGACAGATAGAGCTGGAAAATTGGGTACAGGGGATAAAGGGGCTGGTGAGTTTCAGTTTGAAATAGAGAAGCTACAAAATTACCAAACATCAACGAACAGCAGCAAACGGCAGCAAACGGCTCACACCCTTTAGTTGCGCCAAAGGCTGTCCGCCTTTGGGGCGACGCAGATGTACACTGAAGGGGTTCAAATTAAATGCAGCTGTGGATTCAAAGTCCTGCAATGAATTTATCAATTTATGCAAATAAGATTGAAATGAGCCTTTATTGCAAAATAAGTACTAACTTCCGTCACCTTTGGTAGGGAAATCATCAGAAAAATATAACACTCATCGTAATAACTGCACTATTCTGGCATTATTTATAAGTAGTTCATGAATATGACAATAGCAAAAGAAATTGACAAATAGTCATTAAGGTTGATCGTCAAAATACGTAACACGATACCCAATGTCCATTGCCAGTCCTGTGGCCTGTACTTTGATACTTTCAATACAGATTTCTTTGTATCACTAATTTCATTTTGTTTGCACCAGTCCAACATACAGTGCGTTGTGCAGCACCGTGAGCTGTCAAGTAGATGAGAACATTGCGAAAACAAAAAGGAGGTTCACTTATTAACAAGGTACAAATGTCTTTTGGGTAACTACTGCAAAAATCCTGATGTACTGAGTAAAATTATGCTAAAATAATGTCACTGTTTAAGTATTGTTGTATTTGTTATTACTATTATTCATTATTTATAATGTGTCAGCATATGCAGTAGTGCTGTACAATAGGGTTGGAGGACAAAAAACAATAAAATAACAAACATACATTTTTACAGTAGGAAGACTGCAGGGGATTGATTGAGCAGCAAAAACACTCCGAAAAAAGCACTGTTCAACTCACCGGTGTGAAAAATAAAAAAAGGTTTATTGAACTACATGATTAAAAACAAAAACATACAGGGGAACTCTCCTCCCACGCGTTTCACACTTACAGTGCTTTCTCAAGGAGTGGCTAATTTTGGTACATTGTTACAGTAGATCCTGCCCCAAAGAGTAAAAAACAAAAGAGCAGCGCACAATCAAAAAAGGAGAGTCTGGGTCTAAATACTGAAAAAAAATCCTTTATTGGGAAAGCATGCTGAGAGGCAAAAAGAGCCCTCCTGCGCGGTTCGCACAAAGTGTACTTTATCAAGGCATAACAATAAATGTACTGCAGTCCCTTTTAAAACCAGCTGGGAGCCCGTTTCGCGCCAAAAATGTGATGACGTCATGACGATGTGCACGTCCGGCACATGCGCAATGGCCTGGACACGCCACCAATGACGTCACACGTGTTTGCGCCAAAGGAGCTTATAATCTACAAGGAAGGATAAGTGTGAACATAAGGCACAGGGGGATGAGAAAGTCGGTGGGTGTCGGGGTAGCTGGGTGTTACATGAAGGAGTTGGGGAAGAAGTCTGTGGGATTATGCAGAGGTAGAACTGTGAGGGCAGGTAATGCTTCAATATACATCCGAAATACTTTACCCAAGGCTAATAACAGAGCAGCTGAAACTTCAGTGAATGACTGACACTCTTTGGCTACTCCCAAAGGCTGCTACTTTTGGTGCAACTCGGGTGTTATGTCTCAGAGATTCTGAGGCAGATTGAAAGCAGCTGCACAGCCCACAGACCCTCAGGCCAGACATACAGAGGGAAGGGGCTGCTGATCTCCAGGTGGTCATTGAAGTGGTCTCTTTTCCTGATGATGGTAACCCCATCCACGCTGGCTTAGTGGACAGGAGCAGTGATGGCATATTGGGGAGACTCACTTAGGTGGCCACCTTTGGGGGAGACTTGAGTGTTATGTCCCAGTGATTCTGAGAGAGATTTGTTCATTTTCTTTGTATGCAACGAGTGCTGCACAGTTTGATTTAGTCCAACAAGCAAGAAAATTTAGTTATTTTCTGCAAGTTGATCTTGCATTGTTGGAGAGGTTCTCCTGTGTGTTGCAGGCACTAGCAACATTAATGGGAACAATTGATTCCTGGTAAGGTTTCGGTCATGAGTAGGACAAAGAATCTCTCAAGTGCATTTCCACCTCGAAAACAAATTTCTCTTCTGGAACACAAAAAGTGTTCCCCACACTCCTTATAAATACAAAAGAAGCAATGATACTTGAAATGCTGATATTTATTAAAGAGCAAAAGTGAAGAACATGAATTGACAATGTGCAAAAAAATGCAAATCACATAAAATGAACAGGGGGGGGTGAGGGATGGTGAGGGGAGGGGGAAATGTGATATCACTAAAAAGTGAAGGATATGATAAAGAAATCCCTAACAGGGAAGGAAGTGGGTGCAGTGAGACTTGGGGGGCAATGTTTCGGGTTCAATTACCCCTTCTACAGGCCCATTCCATAGTCATCACAAAGATCAAGAAGACATCATCAATAAAACACACCCACATACGCCTGTGTTCCTGAAATAAAAGGTGGTCGTAGACAAATTCAATCTCAAATTGGTAAATATACAGGTTGGCGTATGTGGGTGCTACATTGGAACATATGGCCATCCCTTGCTTTTGAATATAGAAACTGTCTTCAAAGAGAAAAAAGTGTTCGCTCAGTATGATGGTAAGTATGTCCAGTATAAATCTTTTCTCACTGGGTGTGAATGAACCCTCTGTGTTTAAAGCCTCCCTATCAGCACTAATACCATCATCATGTGGTATCGATGTATAAAGGCTATTGACATCCATGGTTGCTAGAATTATCCTCTCCTGATTAATGTTTTACAAACCGATCTTTCGCAAAAAGTCAGTGGTATCCTTGATAGACAGTATGAGCGTGTGTTCATGACCAATGGTTGTAATAATTTGTCAATAAATACTGCTAGGGGCTGAAAGACAGAGTCTGATCCTACCACAATAGGGCGGCCTGGTGGTTTCAATAGATTTGTATGTATTATTAGAAGGGTAAAAAATACAGGGATGATGGAGTCGGTTTTAGTCAAGAGTTCCCTTTGTTTCAGGGATATAATACCACCTTCATGGGCCAATGTTACGATCAGTGAAATTTCGGATAACATATGACACCTGTTGTAGGGTTGGAAAGGGTAATGATGTAATTTGATGTGTCTGACAGTTGACGTTTGTTCTCATTTACATAATCTATCCTGTCCATAATAACAATACAATACATATCTGTATTATTCTCTATTTCTCGAAGAATGTCTCTCGCTGCCCTCGTACAGCATACATTGAAGCAAGCCCCGCCCACAATGACATCACGGGCTAAGCAGGCACATATCCGGAAGTACTCAAGTGGCCAGGAGCAGAGCATTTAAACTAGCTGGCTGATTACACATCACCACACTGCTGGCTGTTGGAGCAGGACCCTGTGAGAATTATCCCCAGACAACAGGTTTTTCCCTTGCAATATCTACTTTAGCAGGGCTTCTCTCACTGAGGCCTGTTTGTGACTTAGAGATTCATTGGTAGTGACTGTTGCCATTACTTGCAAAGACTGTTTTTCAATAATGGTATTCACATTTATGTGCACTCTGCTTTCAGGCTCTTAGCCTACAAGGGTTTGTCAGGTGTTTAGTGCATCAGTTAAGCATACATCAGATTACATAATTCATTCAATTTAATACTGCTTAGTACTATTCACCTTTATGTGATCTCTGCTTTTAGGCTCTTAGCCTACAAGGGTTAATCGTTGTTTAGTGCATCAATTAAGCATATATCAGATCACATAATTCATTGAATTTAATACTGCTTGCATCCGCCTGGACTTTTTTTGCATTTGTTTTAACACTGGGAGGATTTTGCTGTGAGGGAGTTGGGAAGTACCATAGTCCCACTTTGTGGTGACTATGGCAATGGGCCTGTAGAAGGGGTAAGTGACCCCGAAACGTTGCTCCCCACGTCTCACCGCACCCACTTCCTTCCCTGTTAGGGATTTCTTTATCATATCCCTCACTTTTTAGTGATGTCACATTTCCCCCTTCCCTAACCATCCCACCCCCTCCTGTTCATTTTATGTGATTTGCATTTTTTTGCACATACCAATTCATGTTCTTCAATTTTGCTCATTAATACATATCAGCATTTCAAGTATCATTCATTCTTTCGTATTTATTTGGAGTGCGAGGAACACTTTTTGTGTTCTATATGTCCATAGGAGAGATTAGGGGGCTCTTCATTGTTCCCCAGCACACACCACATACTTATATCCCTATTATATTTAATACATTAGGTAGTGCGGCCTATACGACATACTTTATAAATTCCTCTTCTGATTTTGAAGGTAACAAAACCAGGAAATGTCATGTATATTGCAAACCTGAATATGTAACAAGAGGTTGCAGAATTTGCTTCCACATAAAAAACCTTCTGAATATTAGGGCAAAATATTCCACTCGAATGACTCGTCTTGCACACGGACACCCCGGACAAGCTCCCTTTAAGAACAGATGTAAGAACTGCTCAGCCTTCATCTTGATCTCATTTGCTAGACCGTGCTGCAGAGACCTGCAACAACATATCTCACTTGCCTGAATTCAGTCCCAATGGTCATGTATTCACTGACAAACAGTTCAAACGCAGTTCAAATATCTGTGGTTACAAAAGGCTTCAGGTGAAGACAGGATCACAGCTCCTGCAAATGATCCCTGTGGAGCGGCATGCTCCGCTGTCCAGGTGCTGATCTTTTATAGAAACAGTCTGTGGGGTGGGGTGTTAGGTAGCCCCTATGTCAACATCCACAAGAAAAATGCTTTATTTGTAAACTAACCAGAGTGGTGTTAAATCTGACCATTAATCTAAGTTTACGGGTAGTGACTAGAAAATGGTTTTGGCGTCTCCACACCCATATATTTTTTGTTTATTTAAAAAAAAAAAAAAATGTTAAAGTAGATCTGCAGAATTATTTTAATCCGATGACATTTTGGACTTAGAACTAGGGTTACCAGGTGTCCAGTATTGAACTGGACAGTCCTGTATTTGGACACTCTGTCCAGTAAAAAAATTAGAGGTAATACTGGACATAGTGACCTGAACAGCTCGGAGGGCAGTGGGATTTCCCGGAGCAGGGAGAGAGCAGGGCTGTTGCTAGAGGGCTGGCAGGTTCCTCCATCCTGTTTGGCTGCATTACCCAGCAGCAGCCAATCAGAAGGAGGTGTCAGGAGCCGGTGGTTGGAGCCAAGGAGAGGAGGAAACAGCATGGAGCGGAGAGAGAGGTGTATGTGTCTCTCACACCTTTCAATGCTGTGTCCAGTATTTTTGGAGAAGTCACCTGGTAACCCTAAACATAGCAGTGACGCCCCGGCACAATACGTTATGTAAAATTGCTAACAAGTGCTGCAAATCCTAGTGCCCTATCTCACTTGTATCCCAGTATTCCAAATCCGAGTTACCTTATAACAGGGGTGCACAAACTTCTTGAGCTGCGCCCCCCTGCCTGGCAGTCGCAGCGTTTGCACCCCCCTCTCCAAGGACTCAGCATCATGAGGTCGCGGGTCATGTGACGTCACGTGACCCGCTGCGTCACTGAAGACCAAGCAGAGAGCAGGTAAGGGAGTTACAGAGGCCTCATGCCCCCCGGCATTTAATTTAAATACCATGGGGAAGAGCGCATCGCCTCTGTAACTGCCGCGCCCCCCCCCCCCCCTAGAAATTCTCTGATCTATGTAGGTAAAACCATAAAAGGTTGGAAAGAGTGATACAACCCCCAAACAAATATATAAAAAAAACCAAGAGAGCAACACGCCTGTAGGACATGACTTCAGATTAATGGGTCACAGTTCGGCGCAATTCCGATACAAAGTAATAGATTAAATGGCAATCTCTCCCAGAGTGTGTGGGAATGGGGGGTGGGGGGGATATAGGGAAAGACAATTATTACAAAGTGAGGCCAAATGGACTTTAGATACTTTAGATCAGGCCTGCACAACACGCGGCCCGCAGGCCGCATGCGGCCTGCCTCCACTTGTTGTGCGGCCCGTGGCAGCTTTCCTCATCCTCCTCCCTTCCGAGCCTGCTCCCCCCCTCCTCTCATGGCCGTGAGCCTCTCTCCCTCCCTCCTCCTCCTTTCCCGGCCGGGAGCCGCGCACCCCCTCCTCTACCGGCCAGGAAGCCGCTAACCCCCTCCTCTCCCGCCCGGCAGCTGCTCACCCCCTCATCTCCCACCCAGGAGCCGCTCAACCCCTCCTCTCCCGCCCGGGAGCCCACTCCCCCCTCCTCCTCCTCCTCGAGCCTGCTCTCAGGACTGCACAAGTATGTGAGTCCTGCCTGCTCTGCTGCCGTGAGGTGCCATTGGGGGGGAGGTGAGGTGCAAAGGGGGGAGAGGTGAGGTGCAAGGGGGGGGAGGTGAGGTGCAAGGGGGGGGAGGTGAGGTGCAAGGGGGGGGAGGTGAGGTGCATGGGGGGGTGGTGAAGTGCATGGGGGGGGGTAATGTGATGTGCAGGGGGATATGTGAGGTGCAGGGGTATATGTGCAGGGGAGGTGATGTGAAGGGGGGTGTGATGTGAAGGGGGGGTGATGTGCAGGGGGGTGATGAGGTGATGTGCAGGTGAGGTGAGGTGCAGGGGGGTGAGGTGAGGTGCAGGGGGGGTCATTGGAGGTGCAGGGGGGGTCATTGGAGGTGCAGGGGGAGGGTGACTGGAGGTGCAGGGGGAGGGTGACTGGAGGTGCAGGGGGGGTGATTGGAGTTGCAGGGGGTGATTGGAGGTGCAGGTGGGTGATTGGAGGTGCAAAGGGGGAGAATAATGTGAGGTGCAAGGGGGGAGAATGATATGAGGTGCAGGGGGGAGAGTGATGTGAGGTGTAGGGGTGGGATGTGTGTGGTGTGCAGGGGGTATTGTGTGTTTGATGTGGAGGGGGAGTATTATGTGTGTGGGTGAGGGGGAGAGATGGGGGTATGAGAGATAGATGGGGTTTATCGAAAAGGTTGATAGTGAGGGGTTCTGGGGGAGATATGAGGATGATGATGAGGGGTGCTGGGGGAGATATATGAGGATGATGATGATGAGAGGTGCTGGAGGAGAGATGATGATGATGATTTTACCTGTGCGGACCAATTTTTTTTTCCTTGGAGCAGTTCGGCCCTTCTCGCTTTACGAGTTGTGCAGGCCTGCTTTAGATACTATACACTGGCGACACACTTTATTCGAGCTCGGCTAGTCCCACGAATTCGGGTATACCCGGGTGTATTGAGGTTTGTGACTGTTTTCTGCCCGAGTGCATTGGGTTATTTTCCAGGCAGGGATTGAAGCATTTTATTCCCGCTGGCTGCAATACTGCACAGTATATACATATATACTGCATTACAATTCATGAATTTATGCCATCTGGTAGACACGCGAAGCATTGCAGCCTATTAAATCCTAATCATTATCATTTAACAGATCAGCCGCCCGTCAGCCAGGCATGAACCCAGGCTGGGAAGGCAAATGCAACGGGGCTTGTCAGAGGTGAGGAGCGGCGCATTCCAGGTATCTGCCAGGTACATACCGGGTATTTGCTCGAATAAAGTGTGTCGGTGCAGTACCAAAGAGGGATTAACAAGAGGCTGCAACTACATTGATTCCTATAGGACAGGGGTGTTCTATATTTCCACGTGTGGGCATGAGTTAATCAGAAGGGATACAACATCTACAATGACATGTACCCTTCTTTTTACCTCTTATGACTGCTAGAGAGTCGGACTTCCCCAGCCATTTAATACGTCTCCTTAACACCCCTCAGTAATGTCTTCACTGGAAATGAACCAATATGAATTGAATATGTTGGTACGTGGGTGTCACCATTTTTCATGTGCTTAGGCGACTTCATTATCCTACTAATGGCATGGTTACCTGCCTAGAATGTGAATTGCTTGCCTAATGCACCTACAAGAGGATTTATGTCTGCTTTTATCATCACTAATCCTGTATGCTTTTACGGGGGTCTAACAAGTTATAAATAGTGCCTGTTATAAATAGTGCTGTTGGGTGTCGGACAGGTAATAGTTAATCCTTGTCTGCAGGAAGACAGGGCTACTAATGAGCCCACCTGAGTGTGTCAATGGTTTAAAAGGCAGGAAAGGGAAGTGTCTGTCTCTCTCCCCTGGTCTCCGTACAGACCACATGTATATGTCCTTGCTACCTAGGAACAGCAGGACATGCAGACCACATGTACGTGTCCTTGCTACCTAGGGACAGCAGGACACGCAGACCACATGTATGTGTCCTTGCTAACTAGTAACAGCAGGGCATGCAGACCACATGTATGTGTCCTTGCTACCTAGTGACAGCAGGGCATACAGACCACATGTACGTGGGGGGTGCAACATTTTCTGAGGAGGGGCATTAAATTAAATGCAAGGGGAGAGTGCAAGGCCTCTAAGTCCCTTCCCTTATCTCTGGCGGCTTCTGGTGACGTGTTGCCATGGAAACCAAATCAAATGACGCCGCAGGGATCACATGACGTCAGCAAATGCAGGTGAAAAAGTATGGGTGGGGGGCGCAAGCAGGGTGAGGGAGAGCAGGCAGGGTGGCACAGACAAAAAAAGGTTTGCGCTCCCCTGGTATAGAAGATCAATACTTGCAGGTATGTTGCTTTTGTGTTCACTCTGTTACTTAGCAACAATACTACGGGGACGCTGCACACATGATGACGTTGCCACGTGACACGAACGATGACCGCTGCCACGCACTCCAGGGACGACGGGCTATGACGTTCCGCATCCGGAAGTCAGGGGCTAGTGGTGGGTTTCGGTGGGGAGTGACCACTAATGTATATAAGGGTCTTTTAGGGTTTGGTTACAATAGATGGGTGGGCTTGTCTGATGAAGGAGCTTTGAAACATTTCTATGTCTGCTCATGTGAGGCATTAAATACAGGGCAAATTTGCAGCATAATACCTGCGTGGCACAATTTATTAAGGAAATTAAATATTAAGCTTTATATTACTTAAATGGAAATTGTTTTAAATATTACCTACAGTATGCTGCAGGGCCACACTTCTGTTGGGAATCTTGCACTATTATTTTGCATTGCTGTTGATTCACTTCTTAGTGCACCTTTGACAAAAGGAAATAAAGATGACAGGGAATGGTCATTACTAAAGCACCATCCAGACTAACTTCCAATTTACTGTAGGAGAACCACATCTATGATTACTTGATCTCCAATACCAGGTCAGAGATGTAGCCTACGGAAATGTTTAAGCAGTAGGCCACTGTAATATCATCTAACAAGTGTGATTATCAACAGAATGTCCCCTGCGTTTGGGGCTCTTACTAGTACTGTAGTTGCAGTAAAAACCATTTGGCATTATGACATATACATACACACACTCTTATACACACACACACACACACACACACACACACACACACACACACACACACACACACACACGGACCACACTCTCGAAAAAACCTGGAAACTCTTTTCATTATTACATAGATCAATGTTTTGGTCCTATAGAAGGCTCTCTCCCTCTACATACAGTGCATGCATTTATACATACGTACGGAGGCTTTAAATGCTAAGAATCTTTATTCATACTAAAACTGTGACAGCCCAGCATCAGATTCCGTGTTATCACATTACATTTTATGTACCTAATTAATAGAACATATATAAACTATTGCAGTGAGTATGTGTGAACAGACTACGAAGAAGGATTCAAAACTAATTTCTATTGATTCTTCCAGTAGAGGCTTCTTTAGCTTATTGTTTTTTCAAAGAGAACTTAAATTATCCGATGCTTGAACAATTATCTAACTAAAAGCCTTAACAATGATTAACGATCAGGCAATCTGCTGAGTAAACTGCCACTCTGCTATTCTATAACACAGTAATTCCTTGCCAGATTATGTATACAATATATGACCAATGGCCTTTTTCAATGCGTTAAGATGCTTCAGCCATATTTGTCTTCAATGTTAGGTTCCATGGAATATGAATACTGGTCTTAACCAAACATACTCTATCCCTTTCATGCTCCACTTGGCCCAGATGCACAAACGGGTGCAAAGCTTTAGGACATGCCTCGGCTCCGATTCATATGAACGGGGGGGGAGGGGGGGGTAAAAGTGTGCTAAAGATTAGCACCTCTTTGGTGAATCTGGGCCTCTGTCTAACACAGGCTTTGTTCACAATACAAAATAAGGGTTTAGTGCTCATGAGACCACTTACTTCTCTCTAGATTACTTCCTCGGTCCACCTACTCAGTCCGAAGTACTGTACACCAAGACATTAAATCCCAAACGTTTCCAATTGCCTGCTGAGAGTTTCCTAGGTGTCTTCAAAACCCAATCCAGGCACCTTTTAAATAACAATAGTCTCTTTGGTTCACTCCGGTTTGTAGTCGTTTTCCACAAAGCGGTTCTGCAGTGCAGCTGGATCTCTTCGTTTTACTAATGATTTTCTCTGCCACTAAAGAACAGGTCAGGTTTTCAAGATATCCCAGCTTCAGCACAGGTGGCTCAATCAGAGGCTCAGTCTTCGACTGTGCCTCTAATTGAGCCACCTGTGCTGAAGCAGGGACTCGTTGAACCACCTGTGCTGAAGTTGGGGCTGATTGAGCCACATGTGCTGAAGCTGGGATATCGTGAAAACCTGGCCTGTTGGAGGGGGCCTGAGGATGGGTGTTGAGCCCAACACAACACAATAGTAAGCGACTTGCCAAAGTCTCCCAGCTGCAAAACAGCCAAACTTATCAAAACAATAAAGCAACTTAAAGAAATAAGACTTTGGGTTTTTTTAATACCAGTATAGTTCCCTTTCTACAGCTGGGAAACTTTGATAATGAATCCACCAAGCGTTTACCTCCGTCTCTGTCTGCAATTATTATTTATTTCTGAAACAAAATTGTAAAGTTAATTGGGCTAATTGATTTGGGTATTCCGATGGCTTTCTGTAAGTGTCCCGCATCAGCTAAGGAACTTGTGTGTCATAGCAAAAATGTTGGAGGAGTTTTTTTAATTGGCATCATGGGTCCTGTGAGTTATTTTTTTTTTTTTTTTTTTAGAAAAATGCAACAAAAGAAGGTTAACAACATAAGTGGCTCATTCTATGAATGTTGCATATTGTATTTTTGCATTTGAAAATGTCCACATTCAGACTAGCACAGACTGGATGTCTCATCCGTTCTGTCTCAGCATTGTTTGGCCATTGCTACTTTAAATCATGAATTTTCGCTACTTCCAGCAAAGTGATGTGTTGCTCATATCTCTGGTATGGAAAGGGTTAGATGGTATCCTATGCTTCAGTACAACTATCAAAGGAAGTAACTTCTACAGCCTTTAAAGCTGCAGTTCAAGCAATATTCTACGTTTTTGTTTTTTTAATAAATCAGTTCTGTACTATTAGAAAATAAATTTTGAAAAAACAAAACAATTTTTTAAAGACATTTTTAATGTATTCTCATTTAACAGGCATGTGTTTCTAGAGCAACCATTTACAAAGTCACATCCCCTTCCACTTCTTAGACAGGCTTTGGCACACCGCTTTTGCCCTCTTTCTAGCAGTGCACCCATTGTATCTAGTACCTGCCTGGGCACATGGTCTTCCACACAGAACTTTGCATCTTGGGTTCTCTTCTGCAGCACAGACAGTGATTTAAAGAACCTCCAAGCAGAATCATTGCCGATCTATCACAGGAGAACGGATTGATCGGCAACTGAGCTAATCACGTGTCAGTGTGCAGATTGTATTGATGCATATATTGAATTTTTAAAAAAAAACATTTTTAAAATGGGAGCTTTAAGGAAAGTCAACCAAAGTCACAATGTTGACTATTTAAACATTTCCATTGTTGTCAATTTGTTTCATGCTGATTTATTGAGTAGGAATGGTTTTCCTAAAAAAAAACAAAATAAAGGGGTAAATTCTATATAATCTAAAGTAGCCGCTTGGACAAAAACAGACGAAAATCTAGCATTTACCGCTAAGAATCTGAGCACGCTCATTCTCGTGTGATTTATTTACTATACCTTCATTTTAATTATAATAATTAAGAAGAGTCTCAAAATCTGTATAAACAACTGCTATTTAAGTAATTAGCATAACATTTCTTTAAAGCTTACAAAATATAAGCACTTAACTCCATAATGCAAATGAAGCATAAAAGCATAGTTTAGAGACATTGAGGGTTATTCACTACACTGTGATAGTGCTCATTGGGGCCACTGAAGTCAATGTGTGTTTCCGTACAATAGTGCCCCCCGATCGGCACTATTGCAGTTTAATGAATAATCCTCATTGTTTAAAAAAAATGGCATCAACAAAGAAGAGTGCATTGCAAAACTGAAAAGCAGAGGCCCTAACATGGGGCCTTCGCCCCTATAAGGATAAGAAACCACATGTGAGAGCCAGCTGATGTACCCTAGATCCAGGTCCAGCGCAGATGAGCTTAGCCCCTGCCATGTGCTGCTAGCCTGCCCCCAGTGGCAGATGTACAAGAGCCATCCTGGTCAACATGAAGCACTGGCCAGCTCAGAAACCAACCACCAGATGGAAGACTCCCACTGGGTCTCAGCTAAAGCATCCCTGGCATGTGACCCGACCGGAAATCTGCCACCTCAACATCTGGCGCCCAATGACTTTCCCCAGAATAACACCCACCCTTAGAAACACGTGCACTGACCCCCACCTCCATGCACTCACAGTACACAGCTCCGCCTCTCCCCCTTTTATGGATTGATGGGCCATGGTCGGGCCCAATGCCACGTTTGGTCCCTTTACAAAGGGGACCGGGTGGGAGACCAGGAAGTCAACCACTGGGGAAAAAGCAAAAAGGGGCGAATGCAGTCCAGCGGCAGGCAGGGGTCTGATGTAGGCAAAACCGGAACAAGGCTTCCAGGAGAGGACAAGGTTGGAAGTCCCTTCCACAGGCAAGGAGAGAGGGGAATGGAAGCCTTATCAAGGGAGTTGGCAGATGTGAGCAATCCAGCTCAGGAAGAGACTGACTTCCTGCCTTGGTGGACATGTTGGTAGAGGCAGCGCAGAGAGAAAGCATCCATGTTGGAGATCTTAATACTAGCAGCGTAAAGATATCACTAAGGATTTTGTCAGCTGGTATATTCTGATAGGCTGAAGCAGAGGAGAGTGCAAGCAAAGGGACCGAAGGGAGTTAGGAGCTGGAGAAAGAGTAAAAAGCAAAAGCAGCGGAGTCTGTCTGTGCAGGACCCCACGAAATCATGCTATTCCAAGCAGCCGTTATGTGTGCCTCTTTGGGGGCTTTTAGAATAGGGGAGTTAGTGGCAGCATCCAAGTCAAGCAGGGACTCTGCTATATCAGAACCTTATCATCAGCAGTAACATGATAGCATGCAGAAGACGCAGGTCAAAGACTGATCAGGCGGTCCAAGGTGCATGGGTGCATCTAAAAAAAAAAGCCCTCTAACAAGAGGGTGTGCCATGTGAGGCTTTCCAAGAGATATGCAGAGCAGCGACCACAAGGAGGCAATGTATTTTATGATTCACAGGGATTTCAAGAGGTATCCATTTTTGTTTCGCGATTTTTTTTTTATTTTAACATAGGATTGAAGCAGGGGGTCTCCGGAGCTGAACCACATTAATTTCAGCTCCGGGGACCGCCTGCTTTCAGAGATACTTACCTCCAATGGGAGTGCCAGTAGAACTGATCTTCCAGATGGAGGACTGCACCAGAATGAAGGCCTAATGGAATGACGCAGTCATCATTTGGTCAGCGATTATCCCAAGATTATCATGGAGGAGATCGTCCAGTTGGGCGGGCGTGACAAAAACCAGGAAACAGGTAAACAATGCCATCAGTAAATTCATACTCTCTTGCAGAGGAAAACAGTGAAAGACCTACAGTAGGGTCTGAGAACCGGAAAGGTAATTGGCACCGAAGGGATGGGGTGCACCTCTCAGACAAAGGTCTGGGTAATTTTTATGATAACATTATGCTTCCCTTGAGGGCAATACAGAGTCAGAGAGCAGGGTAATAGCTTGGGTGGCGTGTTCGAACCCAGTAAGTGGCCTTAATGGGTCCTCCGTAGTGGCAGAACTGTCAAGCCAGCCAGCTTCAAGATGCCGGGAAGGCACCTACTGTACGATTAAGGCCCCAGAAGATATTAGTCAGGCTAGAGGCACTGATTGTGCAGTCAGACTGACGCTGCCCAAGTCAGGTGGAAGAAGCTGGGCGTCAACTGTGCGGTTGGGCCTAGGCAGCCAAAGGGGGACAGTGGAGCATTTCTTAGCGGGGTGGGCGAGGCCAGTCAGAGTAGGGCTGTTAGAGACCTCCCCCATACTACTTGCAGAACACATTGGTCCTTCTACATACGTTGGTCAACGACTGGCAGACAGTTCTTTTTACATCATGTTGTTAATCACTACAAAGCTGTGACCTAATTTTACTTTCACTAAAAATAGTGCCAGCTCCATTTTTCAGGTAGGGTAAAAGCGCAGGGTAGGTACATTGAACCTTTAATGATTAAGTGCCCTTTGAAGATTGACAACGTGCAGTAGCTGAAATTATTCTATGGTTCTGAGCGGGATGATCATGTTGCTGTAGCTTATACAGTATCACAAAACTGGATTTCTTCCCCTCCTTTAAAATAATTGGGTACACGTGTTCACTGAATAAACCCCATTTGTCAAAATATAAAATGACAAAAAATAACATACAGTATATACGTGATTTACCAAGACAGCATTACCTTTTTATTTTTTATTTTCTATTTAACAGATATAATAGATTGGTCATGTTTTTTATTATACTGCAGATTTCTTCCGTCAATAATGTATGTGTATTTACTTCTGAAAAATGATTACTTTGCAAATAGAATTTTGTTTGCCTGTGAAATGAATTCCATCTTCCTGCTTCCATGGTATTTGAGATAGTGTACAGCTTTTGAGGTGAGACTAAATGATATTATGAAACGTCAACACTGCCAGTGCCCATACCCTGTTAACTGGTTCAGTTCAAGAAAAATGACCCACAATGTATTTTTGCTGTGTAATGCCATGAGTTTGTTTTGGAAATACAGTAACATTGTAAAATCTGATTAACAAAATCACTCAATTTCTTTACGAAATTATTTCATGACAATGCTTCGATTTGCATTGTATTCTTAACATCACAACCCGATTGTTTAGACAATGCTGTTTGCAAACAGTAACGCACACAAAATGATTAATATAGTCTCGTTTATCAGCCTATTTTTTGTGTATTGCCAAACCCTACTGTGTATTAAATTATATGTAATTCTCTAGGGAGCATTCATTTTTAATGGAAAATACGTTATGCATTCTGCAACAAACAGTATTTACTCCAATTATTCATCTTTTTAAAGACCTGCGTTCGCCAATAATAATCATTCTACAATAGGCTTCCGTTCCAAACCAACATAATACATACCTGTAATTTGTATGCAGCACCATTAATTATGTCGAAATAATGATGAGTATTACAACACAAGTAGCAATCTTCTTAATTGCTCTTAATTCCTTAGGTAGCATAACATTTAGGTTACTTCCTTGGAGTCAATTAATGCATGTATAGGTGGTTTGCTCAATGTATCCTTGTTATTTGTAATGTTAAAGTAGGTGGGCGGGTTATTGTAATGCCAACGTTCTGGGAAATAATAGAGAATCGATGGCATTATATATGAGTGACCGCATTCAAATCATGGCAAGGAAGGTTGGATAATGGACCAGCAGCTGAAACAAGTAAAATAATAATAATAACACATTAAGGAACCACTTCAAATGCTTCAGGTTTGTTGTCTACAGCAGTGGTGCTGAACTCCAAGTCCTCAAGACCCCCCAGCAAGCCAGGTTTGAAGGATAACCCAACGTCAACTGCGCCACTGATTGAGCCACCTGTGCTGAAGCAGGGATATCATTAAAACGTGACATGTTGTGGGGTCTTAAGGACTGGAGTTGAGCACCCCTGGTCTACAGACAGAAAGCACAATAACATTTAGTGCTGTGTGTAACATTTACAGTGACGTGTATAGACAATCCCCACCATTTATGTAACAATTATATCATTTAACCTTATTTGAAGTGCATGTACAAATCATATATATATATATATATATATATATATATATATATATATATATAATCGGTCTGATAACCAAATTGTTATCAAGTGGGATTTCATAAGAACCAGTGCCTTCCTAGTGGAATCTATGCATTTAAAATATGGTTTCATTCACAAAAGTATTTTTTATTTTCCTTAAACAATAATATCAACTTTATTTCATACTGTATATCACTTTTCTCCCAATGGGATTCAAAGCACACTGCAATTACAGTACAGTGCGCGGTACTCAGCACATAGGAATGTTACAGACACTGTCCCTGCCCTGCAGAGCTTACAATCTGTGTTTTTGGTGCCTGAGGCACAGGGAGATAAAGTGACTTGCCCAAGGTCACAAGGAGCCAACACCGGGAATTGATCCAGGTTCCCCTGCTTCAAACTCAGTGTCGTTGTTGACAGTCAGTGTCTCGATGCACTGAGCCGCTCCTTCTGCTATATAACAACTCCTTCTCCCTATGTAAATATGTATATAATACATATGTTGAAGCACGTCCATGCGAAATGCTTTGAGGTCGGCACTACTGTTTGAATTGTCATCACGCAAGCGTGACGCTGAGTCTTCCCATCAGCTGTTGAGAGCTGCTCAGCTGTGTCTTTTTTGTTGTCATGTATATAATAATGAGTAATAATATTATTGAAAAAATGGCACAAAGATTCCTAAATATTCTCATTTGTAGATGATTATTTGCTAAGCCATTTTGACACGTAGAGGTTTTCAGCGGTTGCACAAAGCTTCCCATTTAATATAATTGATTGTTGGCAGACAATTATTTTTTATTGAGGCTGGTGCTTCAGCATGTCAACATGTTTTCATGATCAAATTAAATTGGGTCAATCTGTACTAAGCAAAATGCCAATTAATTAATCTCATCAAGGAACTAGTTTTGTACACAGTATACATAATACATCAGTTTATGCCTAATTGGAAGGTATTTAATAACATGAAATATCAAAGTTACAGTATATCTTACAGTCCATAAAATGTTGTGTCTGTTTCAAAATCACATTAGATAGAGAGCCAATCCCTAACTATCCCTCAAACAGCCACATCTGGAATGAAAAGACCCCCCTGGGTTTATTCCACAACAAAAGATAAAATAGAAAACATTGCTCTTTATTCCAGGAGTACGCAAACTTTTCCCCGTGCGCACCCCTGCCTGCTCTCCTCGGCGCCTCGCCCCCCTCCCCTTCCCCTTGCTCGGTCCCGGCGTCATTTGACACCGGGTTACCATAACGAGACGTCGCTGGAAGGGACGGCAAGTGTGTTATAGAGGCCTTGCGCGGTCACCCGGCATTTAATTTAAATGCCTGGGAGGAGAGCACAGGACATCTATAACTGCCGCACCCCCCCACCCCCCCCCCCCAGAAAATCTAGCGTCCCTCCCAGTTTGCGCACCCCTGCCTCATTCAATACGCTGTCAAGCCACTTCCCTAAACAAGAGATCATTTAATGCCTAGAACTGCCAATGGCCGATAAGTGAAAAAATATATATTTTCAGTGTATCTATAATATTTTGATAATATGATTATTATTTTAATAGTATTACCTTTTTTAGCTATGACTATTAGCATTATCATATAGATGCAAACGTTATTTTAGTGCTTAATAAAGTAAGATCATATTTAGTAATGCTGACCAATCAGCTGATAGTATGGGGTTAATAAGGACACTAGTTTGGACTATAAACTATTCCCGGATGAAGTGGTCAATGAGGGCTACGAAACGCGTAGGGATTACACATTGTCATATTGTATCTTTATGGAGTGGAGTCCAGGTCCCCGTCTGCAGCCGACCCAACCAGTGGAAGCCAAAGTTTTAGAGATGCTTAGAAATTAGCTTACGGAGATTGCGATAAACATTCTTCTTTAAATTCCTATTGTGAGTGCAATTTATTGTATCCAGATAAAGCCCTTTCATTTTCATACTACATTTTGAGGGGTTGCACACTCTTTTTGTCTCTAGAGGACTAGAGTTAGGCGAGGTCCCCTGTGGCTGCTGTTGCGCGCTCTGCAGCGTGAGCGCCGCACACAAGGCAGAGCCCTCTATGGGGCAGGCCCCAGTCAGCACACAAGCCGCGATGCGCGATCGCCTTGGCCAAAAGACAAGATTTTTAGCGCCGCGGCCAAAGCATTGGCCACGTCACGGCGGCAGTTCAGCCAGTGAGTGCGAACCAGCCGTGTGACATCATGGCCGTGCCCTCCGCCACTCCTCCCCCCTCCTCGTCGGATGTCGTGCTCTTCAACCGCAGACCACAGGTCGCGGCTGAAACGGGTGCACGCGCCTCCAGACGCAACAGCGCACATGCAGTCGTAACCACTGGGCCGTAGCCTAATAAGTGTGGAAGAGAGGCAGACCTGTGCACTGGCCTTTGGTTGGAACTGGATATAGGTCCATAATATTTTCGTCAAACAAACAAAGGATATTTTGTAGTTCTTTTGAAATTCTTTTATTTTAACGTTTATAGCTTCTAATTTTGATCTAGATATTATTATTATTATTATTTTCTTTGTAGTACTCATACGTAATATATTATTGTCTCTGAGATTCCCCCCTTGAATATTTCACACTGTTACTCTACTTATTTGTTGACGTGTGTTACTTCTGAGGGTACTTTCTATTCAAATATCTATTTACCTTCTCTACCACTTAATTGTATCCACCCAGATTTATACATTCGCTTGATTTTGGTTGCACGTTTAAGCGCTGGTCTTTTTTTTTCTTTTTGGATTCCATGGCCATGCCTTACTAATCGCTATGGCAAACAAATAGTTAACCCCAAGGCTACCTACCCATATGAATTACCCCAGCCTTACACACCTAACAAGCCCCGTCCCACTACAGAAATTACTCACAGTCCTATCAACTAAAGCTGGCTAGTAAGGCTAAAGGCCATTGCAGTATACAAACATAAATACAATAAATCATAATATAAAGGCATTGTACATTTTAATATACATGAGGTGGTCATTAATGCCTTGGCGTCAGTGAGAGATTAGGATAAAAAATAATAATAAAACCCCTAACCCTACGTTGAGGTCCTCCAAGGTGTTAATGGTCAGTGATTCATCGAAGACATCAATAAGCCGTTTATATAGCCTATAGGGAACCATGTATAAAATGGTTTTTGAAGCAAAAAGTGGCACTGTGTGCTCATTTGCATGTCATTTCCCAGAATCCCTTGCTGCAGTGGAAGTGCTGTGTGCTGGGTGATAATGGTGAAAGGCGGGGTTACAGACCTGCCTAAGACATGCAGATGAGCATACAGTTGTATTTACATTTGTATTTGTATATATATATATATTTGTATCGGACAGAGAGAGAGATCTATACAACATGCAGAGAGATACCTGGGAAATAAACTGATTTGAATATGCAGTGTATTTAATTTACTCTCTCTCTCGTCTGGAATCTGTCTTACAAGGACTTTGCGGATCGCTTTCGTGATTGTTTGGAGGCGGCTGAAATGGGGTACATTTCGGCTGGCTCGTGACAAGGTCTGAGGTGTTAGGCTGTGAGGGTGCGGCCCTTATACAAGTACTGTCACTGCCGTATAACTAGTGTGTGGGGGTTGCGACTGAACCACCTGCGCTGAAGCTGTGATATCCTTAAAACCTGACCTGTTGGTGTCCCTTGAAAACTGGAGTTGGCCACTCCTGCTTTACTAGCATCTTTGGCATGCGTGAAGGGCAGCAGGTAGAGATGGGCGAATTTTGGGGCGGATTTGGATCCACAGCGGATCGGTCGGTTCCTTTGGTCTGTGAATTTCCGTGGATAAATCTCTAAAAGGGCGATTTGCGTATTTGTTATTATTATTACGAATACACTCTGCGATCCGTTGGCGGATTCTTAAGAAAGGGGTTAAAACACTACATACAGCAAACACCCTACCATCACACTACCTGCTACTAGAGGCGGGCGAATCCACGCAAATCCGCTTCCCGGAATTTCTCGCATTTCCCCCCCCAAAATCCGTTTCGTGGTTTAAAACCCGCGGACGGATTTGGGCGGTTTGAATCCACACGGATTCATCAAAATTCACCATTGGATGCAAGCCGTAGATGGATTTGTGGAATCCAATCCGCGGATTCAGCAATCCGTTGGCGGTCTAAAGAATCCGCGGAGTGGCCTCTACAAACCCGCCGACGTATTGCTGAACCCGCGGAGTGGCCTCTACAAACCCGCCGACGTATTGCTGAATCCGCGGAATGGCCTCTACAAACCCGCCGACGTATTGCTGAATCCGCGGAATGGCCTCTACAAACCCGCCAACGTATTGCTGGATCCGCGGAGTGGCCTCTACAAACCCGCCGACGTATTGCTGAATCCGCGGAATGGCCTCTACAAACCCGCCGACGTATTGCTGAATCCGCGGAATGGCCTCTACAAACCCGCCGACGTATTGCTGAACCCGCGGAGTGGCCTCTACAAACCCGCCGACGTATTGCTGAATCCGCGGAATGGCCTCTACAAACCCGCCGACGTATTGCTGAATCCGCGGAATGGCCTCTACAAACCCGCCAACGTATTGCTGGATCCGCGGAGTGGCCTCTACAAACCCGCCGACGTATTGCTGAATCCGCGGAATGGCCTCTACAAACCCGCCGACGTATTGCTGAATCCGCGGAATGGCCTCTACAAACCCGCCGACGTATTGCTGAATCCGCGGAGTGGCCTCTACAAACCCGCCGACGTATTGCTGAACGCGCGGAGTGGCCTCTACAAACCCGCCGACGTATTGCTGAATCCGCGGAATGGCCTCTACAAACCCGCCGACGTATTGCTGGATCCGCGGAGTGGCCTCTACAAACCCGCCGACGTATTGCTGAATCCGCGGAGTGGCCTCTACAAACCCGCCGACGTATTGCTGAATCCGCGGAGTGGCCTCTACAAACCCACCAACGTATTGCTGGATCCGCGGAGTGGCCTCTACAAACCCGCCGACGTACTGCTGAATCCGCGGAGTGGCCTCTACAAACCCGCCAACGTATTGCTGAACCCGCGGAGTGGCCTCTACTAACCCGCCAACGTATTGCTGGATCCGCGGAGTGGCCTCTACAAACCCGCCGACGTATTGCTGAACCCGCGGCGTGGCCTCTACAAACCCGCCGACGTATTGCTGAACCCGCGGAGTGGCCTCTACAAACCCGCCGACGTATTGCTGAACCCGCGGAGTGGCCTCTACAAACCCGCCGACGTATTGCTGAATCTGCGGAGTGGCCTCTACAAACCCGTCTACAGATTGCATCCAATGGTGAGTTTTGAAGAATCCGTGTGGATTCGAACCACCCAAATCCGTCCGCGGGTTGTGGAATCTGCGGAATGCATTGGTAATAATAATAATACAAAATCCACAAAACGCAAATCGCCATATATTTTTTAATTGATCCGTTGAAATCTGCCAACCAAAGGAATCGGCCGATCCGCTGGGAATCCAAATTAGCCCCAAAATTCGCCCATCTCCATTGAAGATGTGATTTTGTCAAAAGTGAGCTCCCTAAACCAACACACAGTTTCCTACTGCAGCTGCCTGCATACAACCTATACTAATACCATCCAGAGCATTTCACACCTGCATTCAATCCCTGCATAATACTGCACTGTGAAAGCTTCTATAAGGATCTGTTTCAAGGTCGCACTAATGACATAGCTATGAAACGTATTCATCTTGTTTCCTACATTTGATGCAGATCTCTTCAGGATCAGGAATTTATGATAAACCTGGTAGATTTAATAGATGCAAAAGGAAATAAAAACAGCTCTGGTTATGGATATAACTATTGATACATCTCAACATGATACATACATACATCAACTATTGATCTTTCTTCCCCACTAATGTCTCATATCACTATTCATCAAACCACTTAATTTGCAAGCAAGTGAAGCTAAATTGGCAATACATTACATTAATGTAAATTGTCAGCAGGGGCTGGAGGGGTGAGGGGGCAAGCCCAACACACAGGCCCAAGGACCAGGCAGCCCACACACCATATACACAGATGCACGCACCATACATGGATGCGCACATAGATATATACAAACGTACAATTAACACGAACACGTGTTATATACATAGATACACACAACATATATGCACCATATACATACAGATGTAACACACTTTATTGCATCAGTTGGCACATTACAATGGGGGAGAACACGTTAGTCCTGCTGCAAAACATTAGCTGGGGAAATACAGGCAGTCCTCGGTTATCCAACGAATCCGTTCTGGAAGCAGCGTTGGGTAGTGAAACCATTGTAAAGTGAGTCCCATGTTAATCAGTGGCGGTGAGCGTTGGATAACGCATTCAGGCGTCGAAAAACGGCCCATAGGTTTGCATTGTAAAGCGTTGGATATGCCATTCGTTGTAAAGTGAAACGTTGGATAGCTAGGACCACCTGTAATGTACATGCACCTTTTACACACACATCATATATTGTGTATGTGTGATATATATATATATATACACACATCTATGTAACATTCCTTCCCTCCTCCTCAGGGAGATATGCGTGTTGTGGTGTTATGGTGCTACCTGTTAGGCTACAGAGGGCCTGAGCCTCCGCGCTTGGGGAGCCTGGGTGACTGGTGCAGCGCCTCCACCCGTGAGCATCCCTGTGTTGGTGGGATAGCCCCTCATGGGAACCGGGAGACCAATTGGAATACCTCCAATAACCACAAGAAGTATGTACAACCGATTTACTATGGTCACATAGTCTCCTGATAACACAATATACACAATATAGATTACGACAATACAGTAACAGTATTGACGGTACCCTGGGCACCTAGAACCTGATGTCCACAGAACAGTCCCACCCAAATATATTTAAAACCAGAGACAGAACATGAAAGAGCTCAGTGCTACATCCAATGACACAGATACACAGTACAGTGCCTGAATATATATATATATAGATAGATATTTTTTTAATAAAATGGTCTTTTAGTTTAACTCTTTGGCCAAAGTGTTGTAAGCCCTTGAGCCCCTGCAAGGCAGACCACGTCTCAAGTGTCCTAACACTAATATAAATACTTAATAAGCTGTACATTACCAGGAAGAATGGTTTATAATAAATCTGTCAAAATTAGTTGCATAGTTCTAAGTCTGATTGAAGCTCTTATTAACCTTTATAATACCAGGAAAAGCACTCTGTATTAGATTTGTCACAATCAAACTGCATGCAAGTTCCCATGAGTGTGGAAGGTGAAATGGAGTGAGCTTTTAGCCATTTTAACCAATAAGTAGCACTCCTCTTTGACACTTATACGCATATATATATATATATATATGTTGTGGCTATGTTGGGGGTTCAATATGAGCTTATAAGGGTCCTGTATGCCACCCAAATATATGTGAGGGCAGTGCTACACTCCCGTTAAGTCTTGGTGCACGTAGTGGTACCTTCCTGACTACTTCTAGTACACAAGGGGATTTGTAAATAGGCTGCAAACGTGGTCCCACGATGCGGGCCCCCAACACAATCCCCTTCTCGCCTTATGTCCGGTCGTACCACGGGGTCGATTCCACCAGGCCTGGGGAATCCTCCACTGCGGTTCCGTCTGCTCTACTGAGTTGTCCGTAACTAAAGTGGGCAAGTCCCTTACTATTGGCCGGCCCTACAATACATCCACTACCGTGTAGGGGAAACTACCTGGGGCCTACAGGGAACGGGTCTGGCCTACTCCAGGGGGCTTGACTAGCTCCCCGGATACTACCTCTCCCATCGCCGGCTCCGTCAGGACTGAACACGCCGTCCCCAGTCCGCGGGGGAAATCCTGAATGACAGGACCTCCTCTTCCTGCAGCGCCAACCTCAAGATGGCCGCAACTTTACACACAGTCCATATGTATGTGGCTGTGCCAACCACAACATGGCCGACCCAGCTCACGAAACCCTCCCATGCGACGGGACCTCTGTCAGGGAAGAGGCAAGGAGGGTACCCTGATTATATATATATATATAGATAGCAGCCCCTGACGAAGCCCGAGTGGAGAAACGCGTAGGGCCAGCGTGATTGGAGCAGGGAGAGTGACGCCGAGAGACTGTTTCTAGTGTGAGCCGAACGGAGCATTGGCAGTGAATTACACAGAGGAAAATCTCGCGAGAGTCGTACAAGATCTGATCACCTGATGCGGAAGCACTTGCCGGTGTGAGGAGGTCTGGAAGTCGGCGTTCTATACCACGAGTGTGAGAGACTCGCTAAACACTCTCTACTGACCATTTTTAACTCATAGAATGTGAGTTAAATACCTTTGTTTTTATCCTTAGATGTTTTATTAAAAGGTTTTACACATATGTTTCTCCTTTTATTCCCTACCCATCCCTTTATTTGAGATCCATATCAAGGTACAGTCTGCTAAAACAGACTCATCGTGATTGCTGCAAGGAGCCTTCGGGACAAGCCCCATCAAAGATCCAGGAGCCAAGAAACAGACGAACTACAGGAGCTGAGTTCGAGAGTCCCTAAGTGGATTAAAGGCCCTTAATGATCTTACTAGTGTAAGTGCATATCTCACCGAATTTTAATCTGATTGTATTGATATACTGCCCTATGATTTTTTCCTCTCTTTTTTCCTTTCTCTTCCCCTGCATATGTGCGCCTAGGTCATTCTTTGCAAAATATATATATATATATACATACTGCATATATAGAAAAACAAGGAAACCTGCAACAGATACCACTATAAATGTAACTATAGTCAAAATAGTTAAAGGAAAGCAAATATACCCCTGACAATGCTACAGGGATAAAGATAATATCAAACAAGAAAAAAGCATCCCAAAGAAGAGCACTCTGGTGTACAAAAATAATATATCACTTATTACAAAACAGTCACTAAAACATATTTAAAAAGCAATCTTTCTAGTCCTAACAATACTGAGACGTAATTACCTCCTCTGAGCGCACTGAGAAAATGCACTACACGTCTTAAGATTCTTAATAATTCTTGATTATAACATAATTTTAAACTTGTAAATCTACTGGAATGAATACACGTGAGATAACCTTACTAGGGGATCGTAGGTAGAAATACCTAGTGCTTCTTACAAGTTAACCCTTTAGACACTGCAGTTATGTCACACACCCAGTGCTGTTGGCTGCAGTGTTTTTGCATCCTCCTCTCTCTATGTCAGAGTAATAAATACATATGACAGTATAATATTGGAAGTGTAGGACCTGGTGAAATGGGTTTGCTGTGACGTGGCTGCAGGCGTTAAATATTTTGGCCAAAGGATTGAACTAAATGATCCATATTTAGGAAGAAAGAATAGAGATACATAGTAATGTACTAAATAAATCAAGTTGGATGTAGCATGCAGGTCTTTTTGTCTCGTGGTAATCATGCAATAGAAATAGAGTATCAGTGATATAAATAAATCATGGGAAAGTTGATCTAGTGCCAAATATTTCTGCCTCCGATTGTGATAACCTTTCAGTACCGTGCTGTATTTGACAATAAATGGGATTTTTAGTCCAACCCTTTGGATTCCTGCTGCCTCTCATAAGATAATACTTCTCCCAAAAAATTAAGTGTCAAATATTGACCTTGAGTGATCATTTTAAATACATGACTACAATGTATGGTGCAGGCTGTGATGCATTATAATGTACCAACAGAAGATTTCTTCATGTATTATTATCGGTTATTTGCACCAACATGTTTTGCAGTGCGGTAGAATGGGGGTACAGAGATATGTATATTAGCTCATCGGAGATCTTGATCCAGAGGAGCCTTGGAGAGTTCTCAATGTTCTCCTTCAGAAGAAAGAACATTATCACTGGCTTATCTTGAGAAGTGGACACTGCTCACACGTGAATGGTGAATTTTTTTTAGTTGTGCCTCTGTCGCTGAAAAGCAACTTCTCTGTTAACTTGAGATCGATCCCGCCTTGTTGATTGTAGGGCCCAGCGCAAAAAGCCATTGGGAGAACAATCTGACAAATTCATTTGTACAGAGACGATCGATAACTCTGAGAAGATCATTTAATAAAAGCCAACATACAACATGATAGAAAGTAGTTGCTTCTATCATAACAAACTTATTTGTGTAATGGTGAAATAAAATCTTTACTCCAATCTCTCAACGGGAACATTGCACAACATTATTCTTTGTGGGAAACATATCAATCACTATGGATTGCAGATTGAATGGGTATTGATTTTCCAGGCTTTTGATGCTAGGTACATTCCATACATTTTCTTTAAGATTAGTATAGAAACAACAGCACTCAACAGTCCAGAAGACCATTGTTACAGCGGGTCAATTTGCAACAGTGGCTATTGAAGAACTTATATTGTGTGTAGCAGAAATGCTCACTAGGTCTGGTGTTTTGGGGTCCCAAACAACAACATTTAAGTATTTAAGTATTTTTTTTTAGCAAGCCATGTACTGTATATATACCAAAAAGATATTTTGAAGAGCGCCAAATGGCCTGCTTAGATAACAACCATGCCGAAAGATACAGATATAATACAAAAGTTAAATTGTGCCTAATATACAAATGCAATAGTGAAAAAGTGAAATACCTATTGCAGTGGTTGTGTATAAAAACAAAGTATGTGTGCACAAAAAAAAACAAGTGCTATGCATTTATACAAGTATTACATGAAAGAATGTACGTAATAGGTACAAGACCAGTGCCAGGAGGTCCAAGTCCAATGAACACAATAAACAAAATCCTTGGTATGAATTTGTGATGTTTGTTGAAGATATTTTAATAGTAGGGGATGAAAGCCCTGTAATTGTGAAGAAACGCGTTGGTACACTTGCTGACGCCATTATGTCGCCGGAGGACCGCTGAGGTGGTGATCCTGATGTCGGTAATACATATTGTACATGGGTCTGGCATTACGCTGATTTGATACTACTCATTTTTATTATTTATAAAATATTTTACCAGGAAGTAATACATTGAGAGTTACCTCTCGTTTTCAAGTATGTCCTGGGTGTGTGTGTGTGTGTGTGTGTGTGTATATATATATATATATATATATATATTAAACTTTCTTGTTGCCTTTTTTACCCACCATAACGTAAAATCTGTTTGGTAAATCCTACCCTGCCTTCAAAATTGCAAAGCCTGTACAACCAACCTCACACTGATGATACCCATTAAGGTTGTCTGGGAGTGGTTTTCACTGGCTGTGCTACAAAGCTGTGTTAACAGCGAGCATTAGCTTATAAGGGTATCATGTAAAAATTAATTTCAGGCAACAGGTGACATGGTGTGGTCATTTACATGTAATTTCCCAGAATCCCTTGCTGCAGTGGAAGCATTGTATGCTAGGTGATGATCGTGAAAGGCAGGGCTGCAGGCCTGTCTAAGACATGTGAATGTGCTCACAAGTGATCTTTTTAATTGCTATATGCTATATGGTGGAGGTTTCTTGTCGCCTTTTTCACCCACCATAACTTACAATGTGTACGGCATATATATATATATGATGAAAGAAGCTGCTGGACGGGGGAGCTGGCCATCAAGAGGTGACAGTCGAGCTGCTGGGGAGAGGACACTGGGTATCAGGAGGATGGAGTGAGCCGGATGTGGAGGAGGCACTGGGAAGGAATGCAGAGAAGGTACAGTATGCCCTCCAAGTCTGGCGTACAAACAACATTTTGCCTCGTTTTCACCTCTGGTTCGGGCACTGGAGCCAAGCCACGGTTGGAATCATTCCAACCTGCAGAGGTTCAGGGGGGATGCGGATTTCACCCTCCAAAAGTGCATATCTCTAGTGTTTAACAAAGATTTAAGTTTCCCAAGATCGAAAAAGGATTACGTCACTTTTCATAAACTTTATTCATCAGAGGAACCACAATGTATAGTGCTGCAACATCCCTGATTTGTAGTGTTTAGAGGTCTGCATTGTATTGCCAGGGGGCAGCGAAGCACGTTTTGCATGGGCACAGAAAGTTTCCGCTGCCTCCCATTGTTACCATTAGTATAGTACTGTGGCTTTATTATGCAGCAAATGTATCAAACAAGCAATAAAGTTTGCTATGATCGTCTACAAGAGGCCCAAATTATATATCGTACAATTAAAGGGTAGAGAAAGATATTAATAATTAAGTACATTTTATGTTACTGTACGTCTCTAAGTTAACCAGAACGAGCCTTTTAAACTTGTAATGCCTGAGGAGGACAAGAGACTTTTTGCAAATAACGCCATCATTTTTACCTCTCCAAAATATATGCAGCTGAGCTATGAGCCTCATTTGTCAGAAACTGCTTGTTCAAGCAATTTCATATACTCACATTAGGGCTGATGAGTCCACTTTTAAAGCCAAAAATGTTCGAGGCATACCTCATGAGAATAACACTGGCATTTATTGTGCATTAGTTATTTTGAGCAGGCTCCTGTTTCTTTCCTTTCTTGTAGTGCTTTTTATTTTGGAAACGAGAAAACCCACAGAATAAAATGCTGTTTAATGAATGTTAGTGAAGGGAGCTGTAATATTCTTTAAAGTGGTAAACCAGAGTTCAGCACCTATTGCTAAATGTGTACAAACTCATTCTGTTACTTTCTGACATACAGTACACATAGCAAGACCAGGTCAAATGATAGTATGAAGTTTAGCCAGGGGAACAGCTTTGTGTGTTGTTGTTGTTGTTGTTATTTACAGTACTATATCATTGGTGGAGTAATGAGGTGTTGTCCAGCTCTGAAGAGAATGGGGGAAAAAAAACAGTATCTACTATATATTTCTCAAAGTGTCCTATGTGTCGTTGCCTGTCTGTCTGTATGTGTCTCCCTGTGTCCCTCCCTGTGTCCCTAGCGGCAATCAGATTGGACCTTGGGCCAGGCCAATGAGATTGCTCCCTTGGCCCGCCCGCTCCCGCACACCTCTCATTGGTCTGAGGCGGAGTGACGACACACACACACACACACATACCGGCGCTCATCGGGACCCGCGCGCACCTCCTCCTCTCCCCGGGTCTCCCGCGCTTTTTCCTCCCCTCCCCCGGCACCGGGGGAGCGGAGCGAGCGCCCGGGACACAGCGGAGGGACTCTCACCTCCCCACGGCTATCACCACCCATAGGCCACTCCCTCACCTGGCGCTCACCCCCCCGCACTCACCCCCCCCGCTCACCCGCTCCCCCCGCTCACCCCCCCCACTCACTCCCCCCCCCACACACACAGAGCACGTGGCTCTCCCCTCACACAGGCCGCTCCTCCGGCTGTCTCTGCCTCTCCCCGCGGGAGGCGCAGCACCTCCTCACCGGAGCGTCTCAGCCTCTCCGCTGAGGAGCCCGAGGTGGAGGAGGAGGGCGGCCAGGACCCGTAGGAAGAGGAGCACGGCCGTGTGCAAGCTGAGGAAACGCAGGGGAATGGGTTATTTAACGCGTCCCTGACTCACCCTGCCCTTTGCCCCCCTTGCCCCCATGCTCTTTGCCCCCCTGCCCTTTGCCCCCCCCTTGCCCTCCCTCCCCCTGCCCTTTGCCCCCCCTGCCCTCCCTCCCCCTGCCCTTTGCCCCCCCTGCCCTCCCTCCCAATGCCCTTTGCCCCCCCTCCCAATGCCCTTTGCCCCCCCTGCCCTCCCTCCTAATGCCCTCCCTCCCCCTGCCCTTTGCCCCCCTGCCCTCCTTCCCCCTGCCCTTTTCCCCTTTACCCCCCTGCCCTTTGCCCCTCTGCCTTTTGCCCCCCCTGCCCTTTGCCCCCCTGCCCTTTGGCCTCTTGCCCCCCTCCCTGCCCTCTTGCCCCCCTCCCTCCCTGCCCTCTTGCCCCCCCTGCCCTCTTGCCCCCCATGCCCTCTTGCCCCCCCTGCCCTCTTGCCCCCCTCCCTCCCTGCCCTCTTGCCTCCCCTGCCCTCTTGCCCCCCTGCCCTCCCTGACCCCCTGCCCTCTTGCCCCTCCCTGCCCTTATCCCCCCCGCCCCTCCCTGCCCTGAGGCCTCTTGCCCACCTCCCTCCCTGCCCTCTGGCCCCCTCCCTGCCCTCTTGCCCCCCTCCTTCTTGCCCCCCTCCCTCCCTGCCCTCTTGCCCCCTCCCTGCCCTCTTGCCCCCCCTGCCCTTTGCCCCCCTCCCTCCCTGCCCTCTTGCCCCCCTGCCCTCCCTGCCCTTAGCCCCCCCGCCCCTCCCTGCCCTTTGGCCCCCCCGCCCCTCCCTGCCCTTTGGCCCCCCCGCCCCTCCCTGCCCTTTGGCCCCCCCGCCCCTCCCTGCCCTTTGGCCCCCCCGCCCCTCCCTGCCCTTTGGCCCCCCCCGCCCCTCCCTGCCCTTTGGCCCCCCCCGCCCCTCCCTGCCCTTTGGCCCCCCCCGCCCCTCCCTGCCCTTTGGCCCCCCCGCCCCTCCCTGCCCTTTGGCACCCCCGCCCCTCCCTGCCCTTTGGCCCCCCGCCCTTCCCTGCCCTTTGCCCCCCCGCCCCTCCGTGCCCTTTGCCCCCCTGCCCTTTGCCCTCCCCGCCCTTCCACGCCCCTTGTTATGTCTTTGTGGGGGGCAGGAGAGGGAACATTATGGTCAGGCTATGGGTTAGGTGCATTGAGATCTTGCTTGGTTGTTGGGCATGGGTTGGGGTGAGGTTTTAGTCATATCGGGGGCATGGCGACAGGTTTGATAGTCGGGACATTGGAGACAATTGGTGAGGTGGGTAACTTTGGAGGGTTTTGGAGACGGTTTAGGAAGGGGTAAGGGTAGGGGGGGATCCTGGGTGTTGGGGAGGGTGGGGTGAGGAAGGGGATGGGATAGGAGGTTAACATGGGATCATGGTATGGATGAGTTTTGAGTTGTCTTCTGAAGATAGTTAGGGCGGAGGCAGATTGGATGTGGGGGGGGGAGCAAGTAAGGCAAATGATCTGAATCGAGAAGAGGCACAGAGGGTTGTGGCATAGGATCAGTGTATAAGACTGTGACAGGGTCAAGGGCTCTACTGAAATCTAGAAGACAATTACACATATTAATTTTGGGGGAAAACTTGGCTGTTTGGGCTAAAAGTCAGGGCTCATAATGGGACGTTATGGAAAATAATAATAATAATAACTTTATATGGAGCTTTTGCCCAAAGTGACTCATCGTGCTTCAAAGTTACAAAAAAGGAAAAAAGAAAACATTTAAGGTTATAAATGAGACCAAACACAAAGAAAGAGACAATACAGGATGGGACAGTATATTAAATGCCGGTCAGGTTGTGGTTCATTAGTTAAAAGCCTGGGTCACTCACTCAAGCCACTCACGGATCTTGAAACACCCAACACGTGTTATAGATCATTCACCTGTTTAGTTTGGCCAGGCAGTGCAGATTTCTCTTCCTGTCTTTCTCTGTACCAATATACGGCAGATAAGGTAGAGAAGGACTGGCAGAGGGAATAGCAAATAAACAGACCGGGCAATACATGGGTCATTTTATTGTACGCCAATATCTATACAGAATTAAGAACTCCAGAGATACAAACAGGGGGCTCGAAAGGCTAAGAAACCAAATAAAATCTAAAAATAATAAATATGGGGAGAAGTATTGTATGTCTTTATTTATATAGCGCCAAAAGCGTACTCAGCGCTTCTCAAAGAATACAGTACAGGGAATTATAATTATACAATAAGTACAGCAAAATCAGACAATAGAAAAGGAAAATAAGTCACTAAAGTTTACTAGCACTGTCCCTTCCCATGTGCAATCGGCCATGAAAAGTAAAGGCCGCTAAGCCCACATTAGTAAATAACGCCTTTTGAGACCACATGGGTCTTTTCTACAGATGTGTCCAAAGTTACAGTAAAAATGAAAAGACAAACCACAGCACAGGGAACGCAACGATTGAAGTGAATAACTAAGGAGACCGCTTGCATTTTCCAACTCTTCTCGTGTAAGAAGAGAAACAGTGCATTGCCAAGGGCGAAAATGGCAAACAGAGCCGTTCGTGTGCCAGATTTTGTTTGGGAGCTAGAAAGGAGGAGGAGAAGAGGGGAAGCTGGCAGCGTTATAACCTCGCTGTGTATAAAAATACGCAGCAAAGCATTGCAAAAAATCTGCAAGGTGACCTTCACAAAAGGTCACGGAAATATGACACGGTATTGTCTGGACTGGGCGGCTCAATTTATTCTTTAATCAGATTCAATGCAGTCAAACTACTGTAATAATTTTAAATCACGGTGTTGCTATGGTAACCGGTGAAATATTTGCATGCTATCAAGGATCTGACATCTCCTCTACTCGAAAATTGAAAGCGTGCAGGACTCACTTAAGTAATCTCTGTTTGAAGTGGAAGAGAACTGTAAATGCTACAAGTCTGAGCATATTCTTACAGCAGGAAAGTTGTAGGTATCTTATAAACATTGTAGCGATTTATGACGCTCTTCCATTTTGGTCTTTTAAGGCTGTGCAGACCAGATGATACTTCGGTTTGTGAAACAGGTATTGTAATATTTAGATGTGGAAACAGTAAGGCAAGGGGTGCTCAACTCAGTCCTCAAGCCCCCCATAACAGGTCAGGTTTTTGGGACATCCCTGCTTCAGCATAGGTGGCTCAATCAGTCCCTGCTTCAGCACACGTGGCTCAATCAGTCCCTGCTTCAGCACAGGTGGCTCAATCAGAGGCTCAGTCGTTGACTGAGCCTCTGATTGAGCCACCTGTGCTGAAGCTAGGATATCCTTTAAACCTGACCTGTTGCTGGGGCTTGAGCACCGCTGCAGTAATATATGGGTAAACGGAAACAGCATATGATAGATTAGGTGAATAGGTAATGGGAGGTTTACTTTTATTGATGACAAATTATTCGATTGATTTATGGACTTCTAAATCAAATAATTCATAAGGAAATTACAATAATCAGGCGAAACAGTTATGATTACCAAATATGGGTAAGTGATTGATTTAAAGGGTGCTGTGTACCTCCTAGAATCTAAATGAACAAGTTACAGCATGCCAACGGAAATGTACGCCTAACGATAATTTTAATAGGAGTCTGACTATTTGGGATATTTTAATGTGTTAATGTTTGCTGAAAGAAATATAATTTAAAAGACTTTTACTTTGCATTGTATGTAAAATACAATGATCATTTAATACAATATGCAATTAACGTACAATAAATGTTTTTCATATTTGCTTAAATTGCCATAAACACATTAAATATCATATAAATCTCCCCTAATTATGTGCAAAGACGATTCACTGTAGAGATGTTGTATAGGAAGGCTGCGGCCAGGGTGGAGCGAACCGCGTTGACGCGCGACGCGATCAGAGTGATAACTCTGAATGCTCTCGTCCAGGGTGAGGGTGCGCGCGCTCGTGCGTGCCGTGCCCATGCCCGTGCGCTTGCTGCTTTGCGAGACAACCAAATTTGATTTGGCTGCTCGCTGATGCTTCACGTGAGCAGGTTCTCACAATGAGGGCAAACCAGCTCCGTGACGTAATGGCCGCGGCCCCCCGACATACACCCCCCCCCACGCGCAACTAGCTGGCCAGAAAATGCCCAACCAAGCAGAGCGCAAGACGTCCCGGCGCCGAGCGCCATCGTGCGTGCTCCTAGCCTGGCCGCAGCCTTAGAAGAGAGCATTGAGGAATAAGCTTTTAAATCTTGATTTATGACTAGAGGTGGGCGAATTTTGGGGGGCGGATTTGAATCTGGCACGTATCAGGCGGTTCCTTTGGTCCGCGGATTTCCGCCCACAGCCTCACAAAGGGCGATTCGCATTTTCGTATATATATATATATATAAATATATATATATACAGTGTTCGACAAACCTATACATCTGCACGCCCCGGGCAAGTGGATTTAACATCGTGGCGAGCTCCTATTGGCCCAAGCAGCACACGTGGTACTAGGTGGCGAGTAGATTTTTTTGTTCGGCGAGTAGATTTTTTGGTGATTTGCCGACGTGTGTGTGTGTGTGTGTGTGTGTGTGTGTGTGTGTGTGTGTGTGTGTGTGTGTGTGTGTGTGTGTGTGTGTGTGTGTGTGTGTGTATGTATATATATATATATATATATATATATATATATATATATATATATATATATATCGTCTTTGACAATCCCCTGAATCCACGGATTGTATCCAATGGCGTTTTTTTTTATTAATCCGCTGCCGGATTTCACACCGCGGAACGGAAAGCTCGGGAAATTCCGCCAAACCTATATTTACAGTTACGACCCATCTCAATTTATGAATACTACTGTTGCATAGTTATTTAGAATAATTTGCTTAATTACAAAATCGGGGACTAAGACTTTACAGCAGACACGGAAATTGGTTAATTTTTATATTTCTATGTCGGTTGGATCAGTTCAGTCCGGTTCTGCATCTGTAACAAGTAGACTATTTGTGGTAAAATTATAACATTGATTGAAGAGTTTATCATCAAAAGATAATTTCAAAACTCCAAGGCATTTTATATACTGCACAAGTGATGTTAAACTAGAATGAGAAGGCAACTTATGCAAGGTTCAGGTGTCCTTCCTCAAAGCTTAAATCGTAAGCTCTTCGGGGCAGGGACTCTTTTTCCTATTGTTTACTTATGTCTGAAGTGTTTATTTCTATTGTGTCACGTGTGTAACTGCTTTAAAGAGATATGTACATGGCTGGCGCTACATAAATAGGGTTGCCAGGTTGAAACGGAGTGTCCTGAATTTAGAAACTGTGTCCAGTAAAAAAAAATTGAGGTAATACTGGACATGTATGTGTCCGGTATTACCTCGCTGGACATAGTGACCTGACCGGCTTGGGGGGCTGCGGGATTTCCATGAGCGGGGAGAAAGGAGGGCTGTTGCTAGGCGGCTGGGTAGCTTCCTATTTTCTTATTGGCTGTTGCTGGGTAATGCAGCCAATCAGGAGGAGGTGTCAGGAGCCTGGGGGTGTAGCCAAGGAGAGGAGAAAACAGCGTGGAGCGGTGAGAGGTGTGTGTGTGTGTGTGTGTGTGTGTGTGTGTGTGTGTGTGTGTGTGTGTGTGTGTGTGTGTGTGTGTGTGTGTGTGTGTGTCTCGAGCACGTCGCACCTTTCACCATTATGTCCAGTATTTTTGGAGAAGACACCTGACAACCCTATACATACGTACATACATACAAAGCTACCTTCTCTATAAACATTTTGAAGTGGGTAAATAAGTAATAAAGCAGCAACAATCCTTCCCAACTTTTTTTGCTTTGTTTCTAACCTGTGGCCCCTCAGGAGCTTAATCTCGCTATTTCTAGCACTTGGGACCCAAGGTACTTACCGGTTTAGTTGAAAGTCTTTTTTCTTTCCCTTTAGGAAAATCAAAATGGCTGTCAAATTGTGCGGCTCCCATGGGCCAAAAGAAAGGAGCGGGTCATGGAGAAGATGCTGCAGCTTCCTAGTGAACAACGACAGGCGCCATCTTTGAAAATCTGGGATGTGTACCGGTTTCAACAAAATATGTATCTTGGGAATGGAGCTAACAATAGCACAGCTAGCACCGGGCCCCCCAGGCTTAAATTCTGTAAACAAATAAAAATAAGTGGCATTGCCGCTTTAACATTTAGAGCTTTCATCATCAAGACACTGTGCGCCATTTCCATAGGCCATTAAACTATTGAGGCTTTTTTGAAGTGGGTAAATAAGTAATAAAGCAGCAACAATCCTTCCCAACTTTTTTTGCTTTGTTTCTAACCTGTGGCCCCTCAGGAGCTTAATCTCGCTATTTCTAGCACTTGGGACCCAAGGTACTTACCAGTTTAGTTGAAAGTCTTTTTTCTTTCCCTTTAGGAAAATCAAAATGGCTGTCAAATTGTGCGGCTCCCATGGGCCAAAAGAAAGGAGCGGGTCATGGAGAAGATGCTGCAGCTTCCTAGTGAACAACGACAGGCGCCATCTTTGAAAATCTGGGATGTGTACCGGTTTCAACAAAATATGTATCTTGGGAATGGAGCTAACAATAGCACAGCTAGCACCGGACCCCCCAGGTTTAAATTCTGTAAACAAATAAAAATAAGTGGCATTGCCGCTTTAACATTTAGAGCTTTCATCATCAAGACACTGTGCGCCATTTCCATAGGCCATTAAACTATTGAGGCTTGGGAGAAGATATTAAAGACGGAACTTGGGTTAAAAGTGTGTAAAGCTATGTACGTCTAGGCCCAAATACGGCAGAATTCCAATTATCAAAGATTTGTTTATTTTCTTTCAAGCACAGTTTTTGGGTCCAAGTAACTGAAAGGGTCCAGAGTGAACCAATGACATGTTTAAGGGGTAAAAATTTGTATTTTCACACCTATTTTTAAATAAAACAATGTATTTTACTATGTAAACATTGTGAAATGAGACATACAGTAGGAAGGGTTAGCTTTCCTTTAACCACTCCATTTGGTCTGATGACAAGACATGTGTAGGATGTATGTATGTATGTATATGTATGTATGTTTGTATGAATGTATGTTTGAATGTATGCATATCTTTATTTATATAACGCTTTATAATACACGTGACATAATATTATAACAATGGGAAAAAGCGCTCCAGACTTAAAATAGGAAAAGGGAGTCCCTGCCCCGAAGAGCTTACACTCGAAATGGTAAGTGGGGAGAACTTACAGAGGCAGATGGGGGGTGTTCTGGTAAGTGTGTCTGCAGGGGGCCACAGTCAGTGCATATGAGATGTATAGCATAGGTGTGTTTAACAAGAATTTGCCCAGGAAAAGAACCCCCCTGTCTCCGCCTCCCCTTATCTTAAAGGTACAAGGGCAGGCACAGAACTAAGGTTTGATAAAGCACTTGATTAACAAGCAGACATTCTAAGGCTCTATTAATATCCAAAGCAACCCAAACAGCTCCAACATTTGGTTTATACAAGATTACATTTGTCTAAGGAAGACAGTTACACTGCGCAGGTATTTACCAAATGTTTTCTTTTAATGAACTACTAAGGGGATATTGTAACTTAAAAAGCCCCCCAGGATTTGCTGCATTTTGCCCCATATTGCTCTGACTGCGGTCCCAGTCAGCACTGTGCCACGCTCGCACGGCGGGGGGGTGGGAGGGTGGCGGCGCGTGCACAGCGCTAACCGCGATCTGCGGTCTTCCGGGGAGAGAGGGAGATTGCGACGGGAGGGGGCCTGGTGGGAGTTTTGCGGTGGCGTGGCCATGACCTCACGCGGTTGGTTCGCCCTCATTGGGTGAACCGCCGGAGGGGGCGTGGCCACACCTTCGTCGCCAGTTCTAAACTCAATTTCATTGAGTTTAAAAAAACCTTGCAGTACGGCGCGGCTGCACCTTCAGCGGGAATGTGCGTACTGGGCCCTCCCCCATTGAGGGGCGGTGCTTACACGCACAGCGCACGCCGAGGTGTGCGCTGTAGCAGTTACTGGGACCGCAGCCTTACACTTCAAGAGGCAAATAGTAATTAAGGAAAGTTACATTCTTTTCCCCCAGTCGCACCAAGTATATTGCAAATCAAAGAACAAACCGAATGTATCACCCGTTCTTGTCACATAGAAACGGGCCAATACTGTGCACCGGCAGACATGAAGCTTTCCTTAATTACTCACTGATTACATCAACAAAGCCCATTCATTTTAATGCCTTCTAATTTATACTAAACTCATTATGATTTTTCACTTCATTTGCTCCTTACAAAGTCTATACAGCTGAACATTACACTTATTAAAGGCGAGAGACACTTCACTGCGGCCATAAATCTTGATTTGGAGTAATAAAGCTTTCAGCGTTTATTATGGAGAGGCGCACATGTTTGAGTCGTTCTCCTTTAACCCTTTGGTGCGCCGGAGGAGCCGCGGGGTCAGAGGACCCCGGCCCGCCGTCCGGTCACGTGACCGCCTCGGGGAGTGATCACGTGATTGCTTCCGTCACTGATGATAGAACGGAAGGAGGAGGAGTCGTCCCCCTTCCGTTCAGATTGCTTCCTGCCTTGGTAGAACGAGCAGGATTTTTGGACGTAGCGGCTATGATGTAGTAGCTACATAATGGGACTCAAAGGTTAAAGGTGCAATCCTACTTAGTGGGACAGATTATTTTTGTAGGGGCGTCTGAATGGGGAAATGCATGTCAATCAAGTGTTTTCTTTCCCCTTATCCCCACCCCGTCGTTATCAGAGAACCAATACAGATAAGGGGAGGTGGGGAGTGGGGACCCTGGCTGTACAAGCACTCGCTGATCACACTGTGACATCACACAGTGACATCACACACTGAAGGGAGCAGCCAGAGCCAATCACACCCCTCCCAAGTCTCACTTTAATACATACAAATACTTCTAGGTGTCAGATTTGGGTAAAAATAGCATCAAGCATCCCGATGAGATCCCTTAAACATGTCACTGTGGTCCTAGCAGGGACTGTCCCGTTCAGCATAGTGTTTCCTTTATTGGTGTTGGATATTTCTGCAGTGTACTTTTCCACATTTCTTTAATGCTTTGCATCTGTCGTTTTCATAATGTTTGGATAATGTTTGCAGGACTGGGAAACAAGTAAACGATATGTATTTATAACGATTGGCTTATACACCCCATGAAGAATAATGAATACTGGATCTCTAAATTAGATCGGTTATGTCACCTTGCAGAAAAAGAAAAGAAGCCCTGTCGTTCTCTCATAGAATATAATAGTATAACTGCCTGTGATTAAATATTTAATTTTGTATTTTGATGGGGGAATCACAAACAAATATGAGTGGTGAAATGTTAAAAGGAGGTTTAGTTTTGAGTTCATTCATCTGAAGCACTGATCCTGAGTTTAGTCCCCTCATTTAGCAGGATTGGGATCACTTACATTCCAGCACAGTAAGTCCCACGATCTGGTGAATGAATAAACACTACTATTGTACCACTATTTGGAGAACACGATGTACTTACAGATGTACTGTAGCGTGACTTGCTTTCCCTGTAACCAAGGCAGCATGCATGAGTCCTCTCCCGTCCAAAATACCAGCCTGCACCAAACCACATTCAATCTTTTACAAATTGTCTCCAAATAACGGTGTTCGCCTTATTTATAAAGATAAAACCATTTATATTAAAGCACGACCCACCCATGGCACTCACTCCAACCACCGGCAAAGTGTTTTACGCGTAAAGACCAACGCTCTCAAATTCGATAAAATCCCGAACAGCAGCAAACTCATTCTCAAACTCTTGATGATTTTCAATTACCAGAAGAACATTGAAGCACATCGGTAAAACATGTCCCCGCACTGGACACCAGTAAATCGATGTTTACTGGGTTTTTCCTTCTGGGCGTTCTGAAGTTCTGTTTGGCTGGTCTGTCTGATTTTTTTTTTCTCCATAAAAGCTGCAGTCCAAATAGCAGAAAGGATTTAGGTCCAGAAGACAGGCCCCGGCACCAGAAGACCTTCTGGCTTATCACTTCAACGGGCTGTAAGGTGTCTTATGAAATGACACCACTAGAAGGAGTGGGTCAGTGAGTAATGGCACTGACTGATAACAATGACACTGAGTTTGAACCTGGTTCGATTCCCGGTGTCAGCTCCTTGAGAACTTGAGTAAGTCACTTTATCTCCCTGTGCCTCAGGCACCAAAATCATAGATTGTAAACTCATCTGGGCATGAGTACTATATTGTGAAGCCCCATAGGGAGATAATAATGAGCTGTAATGTGTTACTGCAATATATTACACTTGATGAGAAACAAAGTGGACGGGGCCAGCGGTGCATTGCTCTCCGATACATTTCTGGCCCCTACAGTAAGAAAAAACAATATGGCAGTTGTGCGACTTTGACAAATTGCGGCAATAAACTGTTTACTATAGGAAGGAATTACACTTTCATGTAACAGAAGTTTCCATTGAAAATGAGAATAGAAGAGGAAGCAGAAAGTACATAAAAAATGACTTCTACATAAAAATAACTTCTAGAAAAGTTCCCAATATTTCATTATTTATATGATCGCACAGTAAGTACTTAATTCTAGTTTGTACTTTTATAGTGCAATGATCGGTGTATCTGAGGACAATTTTATCAGTTTCATCAAAAGTTATTTATTAGGCAATGTTACACGCCTTGGGGGTCTATACATCAGCCTGACTAAGCAGCATACCCGCCCATCACTGATTTACTATTTCATCCAGCTGTGTCTAATGCAACAAACTTGTTTATGACGTTTGCAGACAACGTTTATAGCAGTGCAGAACTGAAGTCTTATTTGATGCACTGTGCCTGCTATACGAAGTGTGCGCGCTTACGTGCGTGCATGCGATTACGTGCGTGCACACGCTTACGTGCGTGCACACGTTCGGCACACTTTGATGTTGCTGTATGACAGTTTTCAGTCTACAAACGTCTCCTGGCGGTGAAGTACAGCGTTGACGCTGCTGCGCTTGAGGGAGGCAACTCAGGTTGTAATTTCGTGCGGCAGCCGCGTCACGTGTAATTCACCAGCCAATGAGTGAAATGTAACGAAAGAAACTCCCTACCCATGTCACGGTTCCGCCTACATGTTGCGTCATTCAGTCTGCTGGGGATGAGCACACACCGCCCAGCTGACAGAGGCGCACGGACACGCGCACGCCAGGTCGTGAAGTAGACAGAGTGAGCTCGGCCTTACGCTGGGACTCACCTAGCACCCCGATCAGGCGGCAACCGCAATTGGCTTGAATGGTAGTTAATGCCCAATCGAGGCACCATACCCCCACATTGGCTCGTAGTGAATCTGTCACTTAGACCTCTTTTCTCATGCTGCAGGAGAGATCAGCCCATTTCACAGCCGATCGGATAAGGGTCCAAGTTGTGTGTTTATAATAGTATTTCTAAGCTTGCACCTAAATCTAATCAACCGACTCGTGTGGCAATTTACAAAAAAGCTTCATAGGTTGTCTGACCACAAAATATTGTATCACACCCTCCAACATTTCAAAGATGGAAATAGTTTCACGCATCGGTTATTTCCCTGCTCCCCTCATATAGTCCTATCATAGACTTTTACACCCTCAATATAGCCCCCCCTCCCCACTATTATAATAACTTAACTTATTTGGTAGCCCCTCCCTAGCTCCACTTCAATGGGGGTTCTGGCAGAAGGGGGCCTGGACACACCGTGACCTGAAGGTCCAGGGACGGCTGAGATCTCTTTCTGCTGCACGCTATCTGCAACCTCGGGTCAATGAAAATCTTCTGCAATGCTGATAAGCTGGATGCTCGGCCATGGCCAGCCTATCAGCATCGCCAAATGTTCTGATTGGCTCGTGGTCACAGGGAGGAGCATACAGCAGCAGAAACCGGTGCAAGCAGGTACACTGCTAGGAGGCTGGTACAGCGCCTGCTGGTACAGCACTGCACAAAATGGCGCAGTTGGATGGTGAGTTGTATGAGGTCATGTGTAGATCCACAAGAATCTTTATTATTCAGATATTGTGTACATATACTGTACTAACAAAATAAACCAAATGTTGGATTACTTTGCCCATAACTTTATACAACTATCACTATTATGCAGTACAGTTCTTTAGGGAAATGGTGGGACATTAAAATAGCATGAGTTGAAAATACAGGACCAAATTTAGACCAGGTGTGTGGCTTTGTTCCACGGAGCTTTTTTACACGGTGTCACAACCCATGTAGATTGACAATATTTAATGATACATCATGTAGCATCTGCGTTAACTGCAGGTGCAATTCATTTGACACAGGTTGCTTGGCTAGGCAAGGTTATGATCAGCTCAAACCAAGGACTGACAGAGAGAAGTGCATATATTACACTATATACACATCAGAAGTCCCTTCCTTTTATTATAAATCTGCCTTTATTTTATTTACTTTTGCTCTATTGCACTCATTGGGGATTATTCCTGAAACTATGTAGGTGCATGGCACAATACCACACTGTAGTGGGAGTTTCTATATGATAGTGCCCCAATCAGCACTAATAAATAACTCCCATTATGGTACATTTATCAGGAGGCGGTATGGGTTATCGCACCCCTTCCTTCAATGGACGGTAACGCCAGAACGGGTGCTGCCGGTACTTGATAAACATGCCCCATTATGTGTAAAAGCAACACATATTGTGATACACAAGAAGCCAAAAGCTGCAGGACAAAACTATAGTAATGTAATTTGTGAATCAATCACTGGAATAAAGTCACAAACTCCTTGCTATTCCTACCCTATCATGATTATGTCAACACAAGCATTGTCTTTTTGACTTGGTTATAACCCTTCCAAGACCATATGCTTGCCAACATCTTCTCCACCTGTGTTGGTAGTGTTCTGCCCCAGAGATATTCCTGTTAATATTGATTCAGAGATCTTTTAATGAATGCTGAGGTATGCGAGTTACATGTCACCGTAAAGTAAAGCTATGGTGTCCAACAAGCAACTGTAAAAGAAAATAGCAATCCTGAGGTTAGTCAGAAGAACATGGTGACTCCTTGTTAACCTCGTTCAGGGTGCCAGAGGCAGGAGTTGGAGGGCGGGCGTTCGCGAGGGCGGGCGGGCGGCAGTCTGCTGGGCGATGTGTGCACATCCTCCCCAGCAGACTTTTTCAGGAGTTGAGGAGGCGGGGAGGGGCTACAGACCTGATGTTAGGGATCCAAGTTGCTGTCTTGAAATCATTCTCAAGAATGATTTCATTGGCTGCCGAGGTCCCAGTGACGCTGCTGCAGCTTCAAAAAACGACTTGGGTTGTTTATTGAAACTGTAGCCAGCATCAACTCCCTACTTCGGAGACAGGGCAGCTGCTACCCTGACAACCAGTATTCAATTTGAATACATTGTGTCCCACGGCAGCTCGCACGTAAGCACGCCCTCCCTCCGAAGCCTGCACCCTGAACGAGGCCTTATGTTGCAGTTCCCCCTCCATCACTGAAAGGGTTAACGTGGGATCCCATGGATCTTTCAAATGGACTGAACCAAGCAGCCCAACTAGCACTTTCCTTAAGTGACTTCAGATGTAATTTCAATGTATTTGCACTTGTAATGAATACATTAAATTTTGGCTAACATCTTCATACAAGAAAAAATTGCTTTTTTTTTTTTATAAATCAGTGATTTCCTCTTCCAAACGGCGTGAATTTGACATTCACTACATATTTCTAGCAGTTGAGAGCTCCTATTAATTTAAAGGACTTCACAGTAATGCAGCATATTTGCATTGATATGACTTTTATATTTCAGCTCATGTGTAAGATATAACGAAAGTGGAGAAGTCACTTGGGGACTTTTTATATCAATTGAAATTAAACTTGAACAGGATTTTATTAATGCCAGGATTATTCTCCACTTTTGCACAGTGCTTGGGTCTCTTGGCTTGGTTAGCAGCAAGATTAGTAACTTTGCATTGCATCTTTCTTGGGGCTTTGCCTTTCTCAAGATATCACAGTCTAGGAGTGTCATGAAAATGACAGGTTTAGACTTATAAGGAGGTTACAATTTCCATACTGAGGCATCAAAGTCCACAAAGACATGAATGCACAAAGCACCAGTCTGCTTCTTGCAGATCTGTGTCACATAACCTAAATATTGGAAAAAGAAAATAGGACACAGCAGCTAAACATTATATTATTATGATATATATATATATATATATAAATATATATAAAAAAAAATATATATATATATATATATATATAAAAAACATATATATATACTGTACATACTTGTGTCAATTAGAGTGCTACTGGAATAGACCTAATGCAGAGGTGCGCAAACTGTGGGGCGCAACCTTTTCTGCAGGGGGCGTCGCGCTTACAGAGTCTATGTGCTCTTCCCGGCACATTTAAATTGATTGCCTGGGGAGAACGCGGGGCCTCTGTAACTGCCTACTACCTTTTCTCTGGCTTCTTCTGACGACGCTTCGCCATGGCAGCTCGGCATCAAATGACGCCACAGAGATGTGATGCTGGAGAGTAGGTAAGAGGTGGGGGGGCGTGACTTAAAAAGATTTGCGCACCCCTGAGCTAATGTATACAGCGAAAGACAAGAAAGCCCCAATTCTACATCCAATAGGACTAATTATTACATTACCAAATATACTGTATTATTTCTACATAAGTATGGGCCATTTAGCTCAATCCTTTGGCCAAAATATTTTTTTTATTTCGCACTATAATTATTAGGGCACTTCTGGTTTTTAACAGTTTTATCTGCCCTGTAGATCAAACATAGCGCATTAACTGCTTCTTAAATTTGAACCCATTGGGCAACATGTCACGCACCCCGTGCTGTTGGCTGCAGTGTTTGGTTCCCTCTTCTCTCTATGTCAGTGTAATAAATACATCCGACAGTATAATAATGGTAGTGTAGGACCTGGTGAAATGGGTTTGCCGTGACGTGGCTGCAGGCGTAACATGTTTTGGCCAAAGGATTGAACTAAATGACCCATATTTATGCCGAAAGAATATAAATACATAGTAATGTACTAAATAATTGGTCATATTGGATGTACCATTGGGGCTCCTGTCTTTTGTTGTACACAGCACAACACTGCATTGCCAATGTATTGTGTAAAAAAAAGCATTAAACATACATGTACATCATCAACAGTCATCAATCACAAAGTACTCCTTATGTACTGAGTCTGTCAAACTCTTACCTTACTCCTATTACTAGGATACACTGATAATTATACCCCCGACCCTTGTGGCATATTGTGGTAGACATCTAGATAAACTAAGATCAATTGTTACCAATCATCCCGTGTTCTACCTTTCTTATTCTTTTTGTATAACAGTTAATATAACATCACGTCATTGTATTAGGCGCAAGAATAAAAGTAGAAGGTTTCTGCTAGATTGTGCCATTTCGGGCTGTCACTTAAAGCTGCCAAATTGGGGGGGGGGGGGGGGGGGGTTGGGGGGGGAAGAATAGGGACCAGAGTGGAAGTAATAAAGAGAATAACTACTGGTGATGCTCCATACAGAAGCCCCCTATCGAGTGAGGTCAGATTTAATATCACCCAGGCATCCCACCCCTTCAATTACAGCATTAGTACAGCACTGCCAGGAATCCAGTAAGATGCATTAACCAGTAGTTCTGCATTTGGTATCTTATGGTTAGTGCCAGTTAAGAAAAACATTACAGGATAATATTTTTTACCCACCATAACCGTAATAAGTGTGATATATATATATATATATATATATATATATATAAAAAAAAAAAAAAAAAAAAGAAAAAAGAGAGAGAGAGAGAGAGAGAGAGAGAGAGAGAGAGAGAGAGAGAGAGAGAGAGAGAGAGAGAGAGAGAGAGAGAGAGAGAGAGAGAGAGAGAGAGAGAGAGAGAGAGAGAGAGAGAGAGAATGTGTACATTTCATTTTGTTTACCTATGCCATTAATGAAAAGGGTTTTAATGTAATCACGTTATTATTTTGCTAAATTCCGGGCCCATATTTACTAAACAGGGCTACCCCATACGACACCATCCAACATGTCTTAGTAAACATGGCCCCTTATAACCTATTCAAATGATTGGGCTGTAAATTGTCTCCCGGGATGTAAGGTGTCTTATAGAGTAACATCACTTAGTAAACATTGCCCTATATGACTACAAGGATTCTAATAGCACAGAAGTTGTCTCGTGCAGTAGCACTTCTTAATAAATATGGCCCATAGGGCTAGAACTACTGTACTAAGAACTGTCACACAATAAGACATAGATTTTATTCTTTTAAAGTAGCAATCCCCTCTAAAAAAAACATTTTGAGTCCATTTCAAATGATGATTTAACCTTGTTCCACAAACATAACCTTTCTTCCCCCCCCCCCTTCCACCAGTAATACTCAATGATAGAAGAGCTACAGTATTAGAATTTTTCCTTATGTTGGTATTTTTCCAGTGGTATTTACATTACGTGCCAATCATCGGTGGGCATGTTTAACATGGAGAGCCTGTTTTTGTCTGAGCTGATAAAAACGGTATCGAGATCTGAAAACCTTGGTACAAAGGGAATGAGACTATGTTTCAATATATTGCACAAATAAAAGCTATTTTAAGTCAAGCAGAGATCTGCGTTAACATTTATATTTGTAATCAAATTACAAGAAAAAGGTTTGCTCAAAAGAATAGGCATTTTGTACTGTAGGTTTGCTAGAATAATTCAAATTGGTTACTCATTTGCAGCCTCCAATACCTTCTATAGAGTATATTTTTCGTTCAGTAATTTCGGTAATCAATATAATGGACTAACACAATTTGTTGAAATGTTTTGTAACAAAGATATTGAGGCGCTGGGTGCCGTATGGTCGCGGTAACAATGGACTCATGAATACATTGCCTAGAGAACATTGCATAAATACTCTATACCTTTTATATTTGTCTCTACATCTACTGTATAAATTATTCATGAGATATAGCAGAAAACTGCTGATCCAACGGTCTTCATTTTGAGCAGAAAGCTGAATCCATGCGGCTTTTTTTTTTAAATAAAAGGAGACTGGAAAAAAATGACATATTACTTGAGTTCTCAGTGTCTGCATTTTAACTGTTGTTAAGGGAAGAATTATAATGACACAGGCCTGCAGTAAATTGAAATCACACCTCCCCTGTTCCTGCCATCGGGATGCCTCCGTCCTTCCCTATACCCTTACACTTTCTTTTATTTTTTTTCCCTAATCCCTCTGCCACCCTTCATTTGTCGGCTTTCGATCTTCTTCTCAAAAGTCACTAATGAAGACTCTTTTTTCCCCCATTCTGGCTTGCCCAGTTTGAACACCATCAATTCAGGTAAACTCAGACTAGTCTCTGTCCTCCTCCCATCAGTTATTGTCAGGTTGTAATATCCCGTCCCTACGACTCATCAGATTTCAGATCTTCCACGTAGGACCGCTGACAGCACAGAAGTCCCTGCAGCAGAGCCAAAGTAATCATCTGTCATTCTGGGTCGAAATAGCAGTAGTAGACTTTTTGACTGCCCTGTCAGGACTCCGGCAAGCTAGGAGATGGGACTTCGACTAATTCAAGTTGCCAATCTGATTTTCTTTTGTAACAGGGTACCCTAAAAGGGTTACAGTAACTGAGGTTCACCGAGCCTAGGGCAGATATTCTAACCTGACCACTAATCTTGAAACTGCATCTTTAAGTTAAAAAAAAAAAAAAAAAAAAAAACTACTCATTTGTATTTTAATCTGTTTCCCTTTTGGAAATTGCCTTTCCCTTTTCATTCTAATCACTTTACTGGTAACTCACCCGACAGCTTTCGATTTTGAAGCAAGATTAGTATAAAATATAACCTGTGCGGACAAGAAATGCCTTATTACATCACATCACAAATCACGGAAACTTGGAATCCCTACATAGTCTTAATTGGGTGAATTTTGGGGGCGGATTTGGATCCGCAGTGGATCGGCCGGTGCCTGATCCTGCGGATTTAAGCGGATCAATCACAAAAACAGCGATTCGCGTTTTTCGGATTTGTAAAAATTATTATTATTACCTATATACTCGGCGGATTCCGGAACCCCGTAGACGGATCTGTAGAATCCAATCCGTGGATTCAGAGACCCATTGGCCGGTTCTTAAGAATCCGCTAACTGATCGCTAAATCCGCGGATTGGATTCTATAAATCCGTCCACGGGTTGTATCCAACGGCGAATTTTGACGAATCCATGGGTAATGAAAGTGCCCAAATCCATATGCGGATTTTACACTGCAAAACTGATTTTGGGGGTAACCTCTGCGAAAATCCAGGAAACGGATTTGGGCGGATTTGTCCATCTTTAGTTTTACCTAATGTAGGTATCATCCTGTAGCTATGATCCCTCAACTACTGTAGCTACTGTATGTAATGCATATAGTTTAGAAATTGTTGTTTTTGGAGCCAGTTTAGAAAACCTACGGAATGTAAACCATGAAACATTAAGGGCCTTGTTCTATAGTCACCGAAGTGGCTGTTTGGGCCATTCTCATCCAAAAATTCCCATTGACTTCAGCTGACACTGCAGCTTCAGTGGATATAGAATTAACCCATATGTACTGTGTGGTTTTGTTCCATAAGACACCTTCCAGTGCTGGAAGACCACGTCCATTCACTTGAATCGGACAAAAAAGAAGGTGTCTTCCTATGCCGAAAGGTGTCTTATGGAATACCAGTACGTAGCATGTATGGCCCTTATGTCATGTTCCAACTGCTTCTACGCAGGAGACCTTGCCTGACCTCCCAGGATTAGCATCGCTGGCTGCTCAGGTTTTCCTGGATTTACTGTACCATTCACTTTCTATCACTGCTGCTTCCTGTTCCGTCTCTCTTTAAACTGCTGCCTGACTACTGTACCTGTCCTCTTTGGTGCTGAAACAGGTTATTTCCTATTCTGTGGTTGCCTGGCCCTCTTGTTTTCTGCAGACTTGCCCTCTTGCTATTGTCCCTTCCCTCTCTGCTGGACCTCCGGTTTCTGACCCATGCTAGTCTGACGTTCCGCTCGCCTGGAACTTTGCCCGCCTCACGGACTCTTCAATTCTGGACCCCTCCTTGCCCCTGGACCACTGTTTCCTGGTACAGTACAGTGCTCTCTGCAAGCTTCACTACTGCCCGAGTGCAGCTTGTTACCCCCTTGTGTGTTATCGCAGGGGGTGGGGGTTGCTCCCAGTTAGCTGACGTGGTTATCAATTTGCTCCTGTGTGCCTTACTGTTCCACGAAAAATGGTAAACACCATGTTATATACCAAAGTGCCTTTTTCTGGATAATAATGCAAACCTCAATATGTTTTTAACAGATGTTAACTCTCAGTAATTTGAGGTCAGTCTTTGATTTTTAGCATCAGCATCTCATTGACTTTAATGAAGTCTCACAGGGGGGAAAAATGTTTTTAAAAATCAGCTGTTCCCACTACATTACCATTGGTCCAGAATCCCCAAATCTCACTGATTTGTGTCCTCAGAGGTTGACATCTCTGTGTTAAGTGAGATTTAAATATTTGTATTGCTCAAGACATTTTTGTTACTTGTTACTTTTAAAATAAAAGTGTTAAACACAAAGTTTACTGTGATAAATCTCGACCAAATGCATACTTGCCTGAAATGTTGAATATTGCTGTAAGTTTAATTATTTTGCACCCAGCTTGTTTTTCCTTAATTAAAACTTGATGTGCTGCCAGCATTGTGTGTTTTGAATAGTGTGAGATAAAAATGTAATGGGTGCAATTATTTATATGGCTTGAATGATAAATAATGACTAATCTTTCAATAATTTTATTAAATGAATTATTCTAGTCAGTGCATGCAAATAATAAATGGAGTTTAAGGCCAAACAAACACAGATCTTTATTACACTAATTCGGCCCTCCGGGGAAATGAAAGTAATTCATTTCACTCTGTCAATAGTGTTCCAAACCGGTCTGGCATTAACCTTGAATATTTCATCTTGACTTTCTAGAGCCTCTATCAAGTCCCCTCCCCCAATCAACACACTTCTTGGGGGGATAAACTGGTCACAGCTTTGTTGAAACATAATATCATCAAACACAACATTGAGGAACCGGAGGAGCCAGTCAGCTTGCTCCTCCACCATTACCACAGCACAATGGATACCCTCATCTCATACCCACTTTCCCCCATGACGTCTAGACCACATGGCCAATAAAAAACAATAACCCGGAAGGTCACTTCCCTACTGGTGCCTTCAGCCAGGCATGACAAGACCTTCCCCAGCATGCATAACGAGGTTCAACACTCATCTACTACAGGCACCAAGGTTGACCAAGCCCCCTACCACAAGCCGCATTTCTCCCGCCACCAGCAAGGACGTTTCACAACTTTAAACTGGCCTTACGAGACGTCACCAACTCTACTGCCTTCTCCAAAGCCCTCTGCCCTGCCAGGTTTTAGGTGTCACAACCTATGTCGGACAGGCGAACCCCATCATCTTGAAATCAGCCTTTGGGGACATCCTCCAAGTCCATATGCCTAATAGATAGACCACACAGATCCACTACAAATTCAGCCATCACCTTATTTACTATCTTCCTTGATCTGTCAGCTGTCTTATCTCCCTTGTCCCACTCCACACCACACCTTGGTGTCATTTAGAACAATGCTATTAAAGGGTCTTCAAAACGCAGCAACAACTGTGACAAATCCATCCACCTACTGTAGCTCTCATAAATTCCAACTATTGAACTAATGTCAAGTAATACCCCTAGCCCATTCCTGGCACAGCCGTTCTGGTACTAACTGACCCCATCTCACCTCCCTTAGGTCGAACCACGACAGTATTACCAGGTTTCCTCCTTTGGCCCAACTGCTTTCTACTGATTCCATGATGCTGCTCTCTTTACCACCCACTACACATAAGAATCCCTGCAAATCGATGCCCCAAGGGGGGAATTACCTGATCAAACACCAGACATAAAAACGAACAACCATCATCCTAGGAGAAGTCGCAGAGGTCCCATTCACTGTCGCCCATGTTGTCAGTCCTAAAGATCACCTCACTGTTTGCCAGTTCAGCATGCCAGAGTTCAATCTCCACCACCAGGGGAGCAGTTAATTCTCTAATGGTTTCTGTCTCTTTCCTGGGCACCACCGTAATAGTTATACCTTTGGTTAATTAAGGTACAGGAAAATGGGTGAAGGGACTCGCCATCCTCTCTGCCCCGTCTCCTTAAGTAACTTTGCTACTGCAACCTCCACCTAGAATCATGAAATAAGATTCCTATTTACAGCAGCACTTCCACCTCATGCAAAGGAATCCAGAAATCCTTTTCAAACCCCTCCACCGCCACCCATTTGTTATAGCAGTCAAGCAAAGGCAGCATCTCCGTGACATTTACCGGTGCAACCTCCCCAGCTGCTGCCGGAAAGGGGGCAGATCTCTGGGGCATCATCAGTGACAGCCACAGATCTGTGTCCTTAACATCCCACTGCAGCCACTTGAGGACAGCCATCTTTTGCTGAAAACCCTACTTCCACTACACCAACCCACCATAAAGCTTGTAAGCTCCACATATGGATTTGTCATCCTTCACTCACTCTCTCTCTCTCTCCCTCCCTCTCCTTCGTATCTTATAACCAGGAGGCAATGTCAAAACATCCACATATCTCCCCCCCCCCCCCATTTCATATCTGATTGATCTTTTATAGCGGGACAAAGATGTAACCCCAAAGGGCTAGCCACGCTTACTTTAACTAGCGTCCTCTGTCTTCAATTCACCTTCCTTGCCCTTTCCTTCTGCAGCACCTTCCAAACTACCTTAGCCTCATACATGTAAAAGCCTTCTCCCTCTACTGTGGTTAATTCCATACCAAAACTCGCCCCTGGGTCTGCAGGTGGGACAGTCGCAATGTAAGGACCCACATGCAGGGTTCACATTGCTCCTTACAAGCCCTGTGGCAGACAGCTCTGTAACATCAGCACCTGGGCTCTCCTCAGCCCATAAAATGTGCCAGATCCCTGCTTCCCTTGCTGCACAATTCACTATGTAACTTGGTGAATGGTTGTGTTACCCCAGTCTCCTCTGCTGCAGTACTGTGGCTACTCTACTTCCTGGTTCTGTATGCAACTCATGCTAAACCCTGGTTCTTATTCCGAATTACCTCTTGACTACTCTACTACTCCTAATCCCTGGTTCCTACTCCGGATTGCTGACTACTTGTCCAAATCCTTGATGCCCGGTTCCTTCCGGCTCTCCCCGTGGATTTCTCCGAGGTACCTGATACACAACCGCAGAGGCCACCACCCCTGAAATTGGCGACATCCCCTGACCTTGGGCAACCACTTCCACCTCCTGTCCCACCAACTGGGCGTATCTCCCATGACGCCACCTGAGGAAGTAAGGGGCCTTCCCCAAACCCACACATCCATATTCCCTTAACCCTCCCTGATCCTGAAGCAACATCCTCTTCTCTAGTACCTCTCCCAAATTGTCCCTCTCCCAGCCCTCAGCCCAGCTGCTCCTTACCAGCTGCCCGCTGCACTGAGACCACCCTGGCACTCTTCTAAGCGATCCTGTTGCTCCTCACCGCAGTTGCAGCTCCCTTCTCTGATCTCTCAGGCAGGCGGGAGTGCCTCAGAACATTTCCCGCTCTGATGTGGTGGCTGCTCACCATTATTATTATTATTATAAATTTATTGATAACTCAACATATTCCATAGCGCAGTACAATAGGGTTGGAGGAAGAAAAACAATAAAATAGCAAACATTAACATACTGTACATCGTAACATAAATTTCAATACTTACATTTTTATCCTGAATCCTAATGCAAACATCGATTTGAGTGGATTATCCTTCCTGGCAGTGAAGGGGTTAACGTTCAATCATAATATTTCATGCAAACATGCAAATATTGGTGACATTTTCACAAAACCATGTGGGAAGTATGATTTATCAAAGAAAGTTTCCAGCCCCAAAACATCAAACTCTGTTCTCGTTGTACCAAAAACCATAGAACAATCTGACCTAGATTCCCATTAATTAATTTCAGGCTTACAGTGTGTTAGACCAGAATCAGATGTAGTAGCCTAGTATAAAAAGAAATCAACATTAAGCATAAACCTTTCAAATGAACAGCGCAAGAAATTAAAACTGGACCCAAGTAGTAAGTCTTAGCATAGGTTAAAGCAGCAGTCCAAGCTACCGTTTTTATTCTTGAATTATTATTTTTTCTCCTTTAATATGTGCATCAATACAATCCACAAAATGATAAGTAATTAGTTAAGTTGCCGATCAATCAATTCTCCTGTGATCGATTGGGGAAGATTCAGCTCGGGGGGTTCACAACATGGTCGTCAGTGCAGCATAAGAGGCCAAAATATGTAAAGTTCAATGGGGAAGATCATGTGACTAGGCAGTCCCTAGATACAAATGGTGCACTGCTAGAGAGAGGGCAGGGCTCAAAAGGGGGTGTGCCAGAGCCTGTTTCAGAAGAGGAAGGGGATGTAACTTTGTAAATAATAATAATAATAATAGCATGTTCTTATATAGCGCTGCTACTTTTATGTAGCGCTTTACAGAGACATTTTGCAGGCACAGGTGGAGGTGGAGCTTACAATCTATGTTTTTGGTGCCTGAGGCACAGGGAGATACAGTGACTTGCCCAAGGTCACAAGGAGCCAACACCGGGAATTGAACCAAACTCTCCGTGCCAGTCAGTGTCTTTACTCACTGAGCCACTCCTTCTCCACATGGTTGCTACAGAAACAAAAATGCTTCCATACATTCTAATACATTTAAAATGTCATTCAGAGTTGATTTAAAAAAATGCTACAAGTATTTTCTTTTAGTACAGAACTGATTTATTTTTTTTAAAAAACACACGTAGGATATTGCTTGGTCTGCAGCTTTAAAAATGCTAAACTCAATGGGGGGAATTCAAGAAATTCCAATAATGGTTATCAGAGCTTAGAGTTGAATGGCACCTCTAAAGGTCATGCTAGTACCTAATGCCGGTTTAAAGGTCCCTTGTCATGCGGACCAATAAGAAGCTGCAAGGGTTGAGGATGCAGCTTCCCATTGACCCGCAAGAACTTTAAACCGCCATATTGCGGGCCCAACTGAGGTTGCCACCGGCAGCCCCTTTAAAAGTATCTCGGGAAGCTGGGGTCCCCCAGGCCTGAAATGAACGTGGTTCAGCTCCAGAGACCCACTGCTTCCCACCTCGGGTAAAAAAAATAAAGTAAGAAATTCAGACGGAAAGGTTCGATTATTCCTTGCAGTTGACATCGAAACAAATGCTTCTTTGCTTAGGGTCCTGCTACATTCTTTCATACAAAATCCACTGTATGGAGAAGCATATGTAAAATCATAGCTCTCAAATGGTCCTGCTTTACATCCAGACATACATAACTAATTAACATCTGTTCTGCAAGAATAATACATGAGATCACACAATGACGCACAAGCTGTTATCGCAAGAAGGCGTCAAAGAGGAGGACACTGATTGCGTAGGGTGAGGTGAGAAAATATAAGGGTGACAGGTGCATTATAAAACCGCTGCATTGGTTGTTGTTGCTTCAGTGTTGAGCAATACAAGCATTTTCAACTAGATACAGTAACTTGAGAAGAAACAGGAAAGCAGGAGAACCTTAAGGCAATATCTGACCCGCTGCTATTCTGTTTGAAGCTGTGTTGTTTTTGTGTCTGGGACTCTTAATGTAATGTGTTTCCTGTGTTCAAATGATAATACATAACTGTGTCAGTCATATCTATCTGAAGGGAGAATAAAGCGTTTGTAGTTTTCGGCAGGACTGACTACATGGTGAGGCTGCAGTTGCGGCAGAGAAGTGTTTATTCTATGCAAGAAACATGTTACAATGAGGCGGGGCCTTGTTGATGTCAATATTTGTAAAAGGATATTAAGTCTGTGTTATCTCATTGTTAGGTATATGAACAAAAGTAAGACCTCCTTTATTCTGTAAACTGTGAGAGGCGCAGATAACTTGCTATCGCAGGGAATCCCCATTAAATTCAATGGGGCTTTTCATGAGATAGTACGTAATCTGCATTTATCACACTTTACAGAATGAGGGCTGTAGGGGCCTATTCTAGCTGCTGAAGTGTGACAGACTGCGTCTAAAGTGCCCTTTAGAAGCAGATTGGCATGATTTGCTATTCTGTCAGCCTTTATCGCATGTCCAAACCGCGACTAAACGGCTTTTTTTTAGAAGCGATTTCACTCTTGCCCTGACAACCAAAAAAAAAAAAATGTCAAAAAAGTCACAAACTGGCATTTTTTGCCCACACCTGCTATTCTCGCTGCTCCTTTATGAAAACTGCTTTTAAAAAAAACTTTTTTTTTTTTTTTTTTTAAACACCTAAAGGGTGTTTAAAAAACATCAGAACCGGAAGTATGGGTTTGGCTGAGAGAGAATAACCCAGAAGTCGGAACATTTTGGGGCGGCAGAATTTGGAGATGGCGTGTGCAATCGCGCTTCCCGGCCGTGCATGCGTGGTCAGCAAGCACCGATCGTGCATGCGCAGCCCGCGTGTGCTGCCGGCAGCGTGACGTCACACGGCGTCACGCTGCCATGGCAAGGCGCTGGAGCAGGAGGGCAACATCAAGTAAGTGCCTACGGCGGCCATTTTTTTTTTTTTTTTTTTTTTTAAATCTGCCACTGATAATCCATAAATCAGACTGGGGGATGGAGTTAGCACCAGCTCAGGTCATTCCACTCGCAAAGCAAGTGCAATCCGGGCAGTTTCGCATTGATAACTTTGGAGCTACGAGAATAAGCCCCATAGAATTTTCAGGCAGATTCCCCTATAAATTTGAGCTTGTACAAGGAACATACACTGGGAATTAAAACAGCTCAAACCATATTTAAAAAAAATTGATACAAAACCATTTCTTCTACAATCATATTGTTCCTATTTATTTTTAATTCTATGTATCAAAGTCTTCCAGCTGCAAAACCAGTAGAGAACTGGGTGAAATGTAGCCTTCATTTTTATCAATGAATAAAACAGAGAAAGGGCAACTACCATAAAAATAGATATTTATTGGGTCATAGGGCAGGCACAAAAATAGGACCAGCTATCTCCCTGGACCGTAGAGAGATGCTCTGGATATATATGTTGAGGACTAGGACACCAGTGGGTTTAAATAACTACTGGGACCTTAGTTCATTTCCTGTAGCAGTTTCTTTCATGGAATTCACTTAGAAATTCTCTTATCGTATGTTCTTATGGAATTTCTCGCATTAATATTCCTATAAATGATTGCGTTTAACTCTGGAAGGTGTAAAGTTCTGTTCCATTCACGTTTGTATTTGCTACTCATGAATGGTCTTTTTGATCTTTAGTCCGAGGATATCATCATTTGACCTCACTCTGAATATTGTATATCTCTTTAATTCACTAGTGCAGTGTTTCCCAACTCCAGTCCTCAGGGAACCCCAACAGGTCAGGTCTTAGGCCGTGCCTATAGTGCCGTCGTTGGCGACGGCGACACGGTGGGTGAAGTCACCCGTCGCCACCGGCGAAAGTTATGTTTCGCCGGGCGGCGGGGTCGCGGGATTCCGGCAATTTGATTTGTTCAAGGGCCGTCACGTGATGCGACAGCCCTTGAAAAATCAAATTTTCGCGAGTTCCAGTTTCCGCAACGTCGCCGTCGGTTTGTCGCCGTTGCGCGCACTATAAGCGCATGCTGCGGCGGCAAAGTATTTGTTTTCGGGCGACGTCACGTCGCCGTCACTATAAGCGCGGCCTCAAGGATATCCCTGCTCCAGCACAGGTGGGTCAATCAGCGGCTCAGTCATTTTGATTCAATTGGTGCACTGCTAGAGAGAGGGCAGGGCTCAAAAAGGGGTGTGTGCCAGAGCCTATTTCAGAAGAGGAAGGGAATGTGACTTTGTAAATGTATGCTAAAAACAAAAAATCCTTGTTAAATTATAATCATTAAAAATGTCATTCAGAGTTTTTTTTTGTTTTTTTAAATGCTAAAAAGTATTTTTTCATAGTACACAATGGATTTATTTTAAAAAAAAACACACATGTAGGATATTGCTTGGTCTGCAGCTTTAAGTGAATAACCTCTTTAGTTTCTATTTAAATGTATTGGTTCCACCAGTTTTAGTGCCCTTTTCACCTATATTTTGCACACATCATTGATCTTCACATTGTGGTCTATGCCTTAACCATATTTCATGATTTCAATCTCTTCCTATATAGATCATCACCATAAGTCTTAATCTTGTGGCTCCTCCAGTCTGATTAATAAGAGTTCAGTTCTTCAATGATTACTTTGTGGGGTGTGCCACTAACTTATTAGCGAAACGCAGCCCAAACCACAAACAGGAATCTCATCCTGGTAGTACCCACATAGCCCCACCCTCTCCCAACACTGCCCACAATTTTTAATTTGGCCCAGTATCCGAAGAGGAGATTACACAAGCGCTCCTCAAACTAAAACTAAGCAGCCAATGTGGACCTGACTTACTACAATCCAAGTTCCTACGACTTGGTGCCCCAGCCATTGCTAAACCAATTGCTTCCATAGTCAACTCTATCCTGTCTGCAGGCCATATCCCTAAGACCTGGAAAACTGCCAGAGTTGTCCCAATCTTCAAAAGTGGGGACAAAAACACAGTCTCAAACTACAGGCCAATCTCACTTCTCCCAATCTTATCCAAAGTCATGGAAAAATTTGTTCACTCCCAATTAAGCGATTACTATAACAAGACAAATTTCCCTAGCCAATTCCAACCTGGCTTTCGCCCCAAACACTCCATCGTAACTACCCTGCTAAAAGTTTGCAATGAAATCCAGTGTGGAATGGAACGGGGACAACTCACTGGTGCAGTATTCCTAGATTTTGCAAAGGCTTTTGACACAGTTGATCATGCTGTCCTGCTTAAACTCCAGAGCTCTGGAATAGGGAAGCATGCTTTAAACTGGTTTCAGTCCTACCTATCAGGAAGATCCCAACATGTGTCCATCTCAGGCTCTAACTCCAACCCCCTGGATATCACCTGTGGTGTCCTGCAATGCTCTGTTCTGGTGCCCCTACTCTTCCCAGTGTTCATTAATGATCTTCCCACAGCTTGTAAGGAAGCCTCAATACACATGTATGCAGATGACACAATCCTATATGCACACAGCCATAGCCTCTCTGACCTTCAACACATACTTCAGTCTGACTTTTTGCGACTCGAAAACTGGATTTCCCAAAACAAACTGTTTTTAAACACTGACAAGACTGTAAAAATGGTATTTGGGACCAAGACTAAATTTTTAAAGCTTCCAGCGACTGAGCTCCTGATTAGAACCAACGCTAACACCACCCTAATCCCTGTCACTAGTTTTAAATACCTGGGCTTATGGTTTGACTTCTACTTAACATTCGGAATGCACATTGATACCCTGACAACCAAGACCTATGCCAAACTAGGGGTACTTTACAGGAACAAATCCTCCCTAAGTCTCCCGGTCAGAAAGCGTATCGCACAGCAGATGCTAATGCCAATTATTGACTATGGAGACATAGTATATGGCTCGACACCTCAAACCCACCTTAGCAAACTTGACACCCTCTACAATTCAATTTGTCGCTTTGTTCTCCAATGCAACTACAACACACATCACTGCGAAATGCTCAAAGAACTAGATTGGTCATCACTAGAGTCTAGGCGCAAAGTTCACCTTTCCTGTCTTGCCTTTAAATTCTTTATGGGCAAGCTACCCAGCTATCTGAACAAGCTCCTCCGCCCTACAACATGCAGCACTTATCACCTGAGATCTGACTCCAAAAGACTGTTCATGGTCCCAAGGCTCAACAAAGTATCCGGTCGTTCCTCCTTCTCTTACCGTGCACCCCAAAACTGGAACAACCTACCGGAGACTCTCACATCCACCACCAGTTTAAGTTCTTTCAAATCTAAGGCTATCTCACATTTTAATCTGGTCTGTAGCTGTTTCATACGCCCATAATATATATTTTCTTTAACTGTGCATGCAGTGTCTTGTATATAATGTATACCCTGTTCATTTATATAACTGTATTTGTAACCATGTATTATTTGTCTTAACTCTGTGCCCAGGACATACTTTAAAACGAGAGGTAACTCTCAATGTATTTCTTCCTGGTAAAATATTTTATAAATAAATAACTCAGGGTCTTTATATATATATCATACCCCCGCCAATTCCATGAACCACCTCTGCATGTTGAGTTCTAATTCCCCACCCCTGGCTCATCAAATTGCAATCCATGTGATTCACTTAAAATATAATTAGACCCTTGATGGTATTACAGAGAAATTCACACCTATGCCCTTGCCCATTACTGGGTGTGGGTGTAATGTAGAAAGATCAATATTAAATATAAATAGACATTTCAGTGCAGGTAATGATGCAAGCTAAGCATAAGAGCAAACACAATACAGTGGAATAATACTGTATACAAAATTAGCAGCACTCCCAAGTAAATTGTGAAGTGTTTAATAAAAAAAAATACACATTGAAATGTTCCTATTCTCCCAATGCCTAGATTCCTTAATAAGTCTACACACTAATTCCAATGTTCCTGAGTTTACCTATTCCTACTCACCTTACTCCTCAATTTCAGTCCTTGCCTGCCCCCCAACCCTCTTCCAGTCCCTCTCTGCCCCGCACCCACTCCTCTTTCCGTTCCTCCCTGCCCCCCATCCATCTTTCACTCCTTCCCTGCACCCCACCAACCCCTCTTCCAGTCCCTCCCTGCCCCTCCAACCCATCCGTCTTCCAAGTCCCTCCCTGCCCCCCACCCATCCCTCTTCCAGTCCCTCCCTTCCCCACCCATCCCTCTTCCAGTCCCTCCCACCCATGCCTCACCCTATCCCTCCCCCACCCACCCCTCTTTCAGTCCCTCCTTTCCCCCACCCATCCCTCTTCCAGTCCCTCCCACGCCTCACCCCGTCCCTCCCTGCCCCCCACCTACTGTATCCCTCTTCCAGTCCCTCCCTCTCCCCACCCATCTCTCTTCCAGCCCCTCCCTGCCCCCCACCCATCCCTCTTCCAGTCCCTCCCTGTCCTCCACCCATCCCTCGGCCAGTCCCTCCCTGCCCCCCACCCATCCCTCTGCCAGTCCCTCCCTGCCATGCACCCATTTCTCTTCCAGTCCCTCCCTGCCCCGCACCCATCCCTCTTCCAGTCCCTCCCTGCCCCCCACCCATCCCTCTCCCAGTCCCTCCCTGCCCTCCACCCATCCCTCTCCCAGTCCCTCCCTGCCCTCCACCCATCCCTCTTCCAATCACTCACTGCCCCCCACCCATCCCTCTTCCAGTCCCTCCTTGCCCCCCACCCATCCCTCTGCCTGTCCCTCCCTGCCCTCCACCCATCCCTCTGCCAGTCCCTCCCTGCCCCCCACCCATCCCTCTGCCAGTCCCTCCCTGCCTCCCACCCATCCCTCTTCCAGTCTCACCCTGCCTCCCACCCATCCCTCTTCCAGTCCCTCCCTGCCACGCACCCATCCCTCTTCCAGTCTCTCCCTGGCCCCCACCCATCCCTCTTCCAGTCCCTCCTGCCCTCCACCCATCCATCTTCCAGTCCCTCCCTGCCACCCCAACCATCCCTTTGCCAGTCCCTCCATGCCCCCACCCATCCCTCTTCCAGTCCCTCCCTGCCTCCCACCCATCCCTCTTCCAGTCTCTCCCTGCCCCCACCCATCCGTCTTCCAATCCCTCACTGCCCCCCACCCATCCCTCTTCCAGTCCCTCCCTGCCCCCCACCCATCCCTCTGCCAGTCCCTCCCTGCCCCCCACCCATCCCTCTGCCAGTCAGTCCCTGCCCCCCACCCATCCCTCTGCCAGTCCCTACCTGCCCCCCACCCATCTCTCTTCCAGTCCCTCCCTGCCCCCCACCCATCCCTCTTCCAGTCCCTCCTTGCCCCCCACCCATCCCTCTTCCAATCCCTCCCTTCCCCTCACCCATCCCTCTTCCAGTCCCTCCTTGCCCCCCACCCATCCATTTTCCAATCCCTCACTGCCCCCACCCATCCCTCTTCCAGTTCCTCCCTGCTCCCCACCCATCCCTCTTCCAGTCCCTCCTGCCCCCCACCCATCCCTCTGCCAGTCAGTCCCTGCCCCCCACCCATCCCTCTGCCAGTCCCTACCTGCCCCCCACCCATCTCTCTTCCAGTCCCTCCCTGCCCCCCACCCATCCCTCTTCCAGTCCCTCCTTGCCCCCCACCCATCCCTCTTCCAATCCCTCCCTTCCCCTCACCCATCCCTCTTCCAGTCCCTCCTTGCCCCCCACCCATCCATTTTCCAATCCCTCACTGCCCCCCACCCATCCCTCTTCCAGTCTCTCCCTGCCCGCCACCCATCCCTCTTCCAGTCCCTCCCTGCCCTCCACCCATCCCTCTTCCAGTCCCTCCCTGCCACCCCAACCATCCCTTTTCCAGTCCCTCCCTGCCACCCCAACCATCCCTTTTCCAGGTCCCTCCATGCCCCCACCCATCCCTCTTCCAGTCCGTCCCTGCCTCCCACCCATCCCTCTTCCAGTCCCACCCTGCCTCCCACCCATCCCTCTTCCAGTCCCTCCCTGCCCCCGGACCCATCCCTCTTCCAGTCTCTCCCTGCCCCCCACCCATCCCTCTTCCAGTCCCTCCTGCCCTCCACCCATCCCTCTTCCAGTCCCTCCCTGCCACCCCAACCATCCTTTTCCAGTCCCTCCCTGCCACCCCAACCATCCCTTTTCCAGTCCCTCCATGCCCCCACCCATCCCTCTTCCAGTCCGTCCCTGCCTCCCACCCATCCCTCTTCCAGTCCCACCCTGCCTCCCACCCATCCCTCTTCCAGTCCCTCCCTGCCCCCGGACCCATCCCTCTTCCAGTCTCTCCCTGCCCCCCACCCATCCCTCTTCCAGTCCCTCCCTGCCCCCACCCATCCCTCTTCCAATCCCTCCCTTCCCCCCACCCATCCCTTTTCCAGTCCCTCCTTGCCCCCCACCCATCCATTTTCCAATCCCTCCCTGCCCCCCACCCATCCCTCTTCCAGTTCCTCCCTGCTCCCCACCCATCCCTCTTCCAGTCCGTCCCTGCCTCCCACCCATCCCTCTTCCAGTCCCACCCTGCCTCCCACCCATCCCTCTTCCAGTCCCTCCCTGCCCCCGGACCCATCCCTCTTCCAGTCTCTCCCTGCCCCCCACCCATCCCTCTTCCAGTCCCTCCTTGCCCTCCACCCATCCCTCTTCCAGTCCCTCCCTGCCACCCCAACCATCCCTTTTCCAGTCCCTCCCTGCCACCCCAACCATCCCTTTTCCAGTCCCTCCATGCCCCCACCCATCCCTCTTCCAGTCCCTCCCTGCCTCCCACCCATCCCTCTTCCAGTCTCTGCCTGCCCCCCACCCATCCCTGTTCCAGTCTCTCCCTGCCTCCCACCCATCCCTCTTACAGTAAACTCGCAATTACGAACGAGATGATAAAATATGTTTAGAGAGGTTATCAGTATTTCTCAGTTGGGAATGATCTTATTCTTGTCATCATCTTAAACCTTGTGTGCTCATTTATGAATTGCAGCAATCAGACTTCTTCATTACTGTGTAGGCATAATTAATTTCAAGTCTGTTATAATCAATTAGAAAAGACACCCTAACTGCAGCCTTGCACGACACACACAGCATAGTGCCGTCCACAAGACAAGACGTGGCATCCAGCTCATTGTTACTTAGTGAAACAGCTACAGCTCGGATTCTTACCTTTATATTTAATTAGGGAAAGGTGACTTGGAATGAAAGTTTAGATGTTAGTCTGTGTGCTCATTTGCATGTCATTGCCCAGAATCCCTTGCTGAGACGTGAATGTGCCCACAAGTGATATTTTCATTTGATGTTTGTCTTGAAATGCAGTACACTACTATTCTGGTGTTATTTGCTCTATCCAACATACAAAACACCTACTGCACCGACACACTTTATTCAAGCAAATACCCAGTATGTACCTGGCAGATACCTGGAATGCGCCGCTCCTCACCTCTGACAAGCCCCGTTGCGTTTGCCTTCCCAGCCTGGGTTCATGCCTGGCTGACGGGCGGCTAATCTGTTAAATGTTAATGATTAGGATTTAATAGGCTGCAATGCTTCGCGTGTCTACCAGATGGCATAAATTCATGAATTGTAATGCAGTATATATATATATACTGTGCAGTATTGCAGCCAGCGGGAATAAAATGCTTCAATCCCTGCTTGGAAAATACCTCAATGCACTCGGGCAGAAAACAGTCACAAACCTCAATATACCCGGGTATACCCGAATTCGTGGGACTAGCCGAGCTCGAATAAAGTGTGTCGCCAGTGTACAAGCTCATATTGAACCCCCAAATACCCACAACATATATATAAGCATATAAGTTTCACAGAGGAGTGCTACTGAGCATGGCAATATATATATTTAAAACCAGAGACAAAACATAAAACACAGACAAACCTCAGTGCACATCCAGAAAAACTTATATACGGTACAGTGCCTAAATATACATGTATAAATAACTAATAAATAAAATGGTCTTTTAGTTTAACATTATGTACCGTATATAAGTTTTTTTTGGGGGTTCAATATGAGCTTGTAGGTGTTCTGTATGTTTTATAATTCTTGTTCAGCTAGTCTTAGCTGATTGGAGGGAGCAACCTCCTACCTAATTGAAGCTCACTTCCTCCCACATTTAAATGCTTAAAAGCTCACTCCATGGCATCTCCCACTCTCAGGGGAACTTGCCTGCTTACAGTGTGATTGTGACAAATCTAATACAGAGTGCTTTTCCTGGTAATGTACAGGTTAATAAAAGCTTCAATCAGACATAGAACTTTTGCAACTAATATTGACAGATTTATTATAAATCATTCTTCCTGGCAATGCACAGGTTATTAAGAATCTATATTAGTGTAGGGACCCTTGAAACGTGGTCTGCCGTGCAGTTGGCTCAAGGGCTTACAACAATTTGGCCAAAATGTTAAACTAAAAGACCATTTTATTTATTAGTTATTTATACATGTATATTTAGGCACTGTACCGTATATAAGTTTATCTGGATGTGCACTGAGCTTTGTCTGTGTTTTATGTTATGTCTCTGGTTTTAAATCTATCCAACATACACTAAAGCTGTAATCATTCACCCCAAGGGCAGTACACAAGACTCGGGGTCATCCCTTAAGGTGGAGGAAAGGAGATTTCACCAGCAACAAAGGAAAGGGAGGGGGGAAAGGGGAGCGGAGGGGGGAAAGGGGAGTGGAGGGGGGGGGGAAAGGGGAGTGGAGGGGGGGGGAAAGGGGAGCGGAGGGGGGGGAAAGTGGAGCGGAGGGGGGGGGGAGGAAGGGGAGCGGAGGGGGGGGAAAGGGGAGCGGAGGGGGGGGAAAGGGGAGCAGAGGGGGGGGAAGGGGAGCGAAGGGGGGGGGGGGAAGGGGAGCGGAGGGGGGGGGAAAGGGGAGCAGAGAGGGGGGGAAAGGGGAGCGGAGGGGGGGGAAAGGGGAGCAGAGGGGGGGGGGAGGGGAGCAGAGGGGGGGGAAAGGGGAGCGGAGGGGGGAAAGGGGAGCGGAGGGGGGAAAGGGGAGCGTAGGGGGGAAAGGGGAGCGGAGGGGGGAAAGGGGAGCGGAGGGGGGAAAGGGGAGCAGAGGGGGGAAAGGGGAGCAGAGGGGGGAAAGGGGAGCGGAGGGGGGGGAAAGGGGAGCAGAGGGGGGGGAAGGGGAGCGGAGGGGGGGGGGAAGGGGAGCGGAGGGGGGAGGAAAGGGGAGCGGAGGGGGGAGGAAAGGGGAGCAGAGGGGGGAAAGGGGAGCGGAGGGGGGGGGAAAGGGGAGCGGAGGGGGGGGGGGAAAGGGGAGCAGAGGGGGGGGGGAAAGGGGAGCAGAGGGGGGGGGAAAGGTTAGCGAAGGGGGGGAAGGTTAGCAGAGGGGGGGAAAGGTTAGCGGAGGGGGGGGAAAGGTTAGCGGATGGGGGGAAGGTTAGCAGAGGGGGGGGAAAGATTAACGGAGGGGGGGGAAAGGGGAGCAGAGGGGGGGAAAGGGGAGCAGAGGGGGGGGAAAGGGGAGCTGAGGGGGGGGAAAGGGAGCGGAGGGGGGGAAAGGGGAGCGGAGGGGGGGGGGAAGGGGGGCGGAGGGGGAGGAAAGGGCATCGGAGGGGGGGGGGAAAGGGCATCGGAGGGGGGGGAAAGGGCAACGGAGGGGGGGGAAAGGGCATCGGGGGGGGGGGGAAAGGGCATCGGGGGGGGGAAAGGGCATCGGGGGGGGGAAAGGGCATCGGAGGGGGGGGAAAGGGCATTAGAGGGAGGGGAAAGGGCATCGGAGGGGGGGAAAGGGCATCGGAGGGGGGGGGAAAGGGGAGCGGAGGGGGGAAAAGGGGAGCGGAGGGGGGGAAAGGGGAGCGGAGGGGGGGGCAAGGGGAGCGGAGGGGGGGAGAAAGGGGAGCGGAGGGGGGGAGAAAGGGGAGCGGAGGGGGGGAGAAAGGGGAGCGGAGGGGGGGAGAAAGGGGAGCGGAGGGGGGGAGAAAGGGGAGCGGAGGGGGGGAGAAAGGGGAGCGGAGGGCGGGGGAAAGGGGAGCGGAGGGGGGGGAAAGGGGAGCGGAGGGGGGGGGGAAAGGGGAGCAGAGGGGGGGAAAGGGGAGCAGAGGGGGGGAAAGGGGAGCAGAGGGGGGGGAAAGGGGAGCAGAGGGGGGGAAAGGGGAGCGGAGGGGGGGGAAGGGGAGCGGAGGGGGGGAAAGGGGAGCGGAGGGGGGGAAAGGGGAGAGGAGGGGGGGAAAGGGGAGTGGGGGGGAGAAAGGGGAGTGGGGGGGAGAAAGGGGAGTGGGGTGGGGAAAGGGGAGTGGGGGTGGGGAAAGGGGAGTGGGGGGGGGAGAGAGTGGGGGGGGAAGGGGTGTGGGGGGGGAAAGGGGTGTGGGGGGGGAAAGGGGAGTGGGGGAGGAAAGGGGAGTGGGGGAGGAAAGGGGAGTGGGGGGGGGAAAGGGGAGTGGGGGGGGGAAAGGGGAGTGGGGGAAAAGGGGAGTGGGGGAAAGTGGAGTGGGGGGGGAAAGGGGAGTAGGGGAAAGGGGAGTGGGGGAAAGGGGAGTGGGGGAAAGGGGAGTGGGGGAGGGAAAGGGAGGAGAGGGGAGTGGGGGGTGGAGAGCAGGGGGCATATGTATTGTTATAATTTATTTATCCGCATGCCCCCCCCCGGGCGTCCGTCCCCCCGCTGGCCGCTCCCCCTTCTTGGTTCCCCGTGACTCGGGGCTCGCTCCCCCATTCCCCGTGACTCGGTGCTCGCCCCCCTCGCTCCCCGTGACTCGGGGCTTGCCCCCCCCCCTGCTCCCCGTGACTCGGGGCTCGCTCCCCGTGACTCGGGGCTCACTCCCCGTGACTCGGGGCTTGCCCCCCCCCACTCCCCGTGACTCTGGGCTTGCCCCCCCCGCTCCCCATGACTCGCCCCCCCGCTCCCCGTGACTCACCCCCCGCTCCCCGTGACTCGGGGCTCGCCCCCCCCGCTCCCCGTGACTCGCTCTCATTTGCCCCCCGGGCAACCGCTTGGTCCCCCGATGTGTTGCCCGGGTGCCGGAGGCGCGTGCAGGCGGCGGCAGGAAGCGCCATGTGTGTGGGCCCTGTGTGGGCCTTTGGCCTGAGGCGCGTGCATGTGTGGGCATGTGTGGGCCTGTGTGTGTGTGTCTGTGTGTGGGCCTGTGTGTGTGTGCCTGTGTGTGGGCCTGTGTGTGTGGGGCCTGTGTGTGTGGGGCCTGTGTGTGTGGGGCCTGTGTGTGTGGGCCTGTGTGGGGCCTGAGGCGCGAGGCTGCGCGCCTGAAATAGGTGAATTACTGGGGCCATAAATTGAGGCGGGACGCGCAGTGGTGTGACTTACCTGGGCGGGAGGTGTGTGTGTGTGTGTGTTTCCCCTTTGGCCCATCACTCCGCCTCAGGCATGTGAGAGGTGTGCGGGGGCGGGCGGGCCAAGGGAGCCATCTCATTGGCCTGAGGCGGAGTGACGGGCCAAAGCTCCAATGCGATTTCCCCTAGGGACAGAGGACAGACTGACAGGCATACAGTGGTTTCAGAAATATATAGTGTGTGTGTGTGTGTGTGTGTGTGTGTATATATATATATATATATATATATGTAGAGGTATCAGTACCGTGTTAGCCGAGCTTCAATAATCAAAAAATAAATAGATGATACCGTTCTGTGGCTAACGAAATGCTTCATTTGGGTGCGGTACAATGTGGTATCTTCCATATTTTCATGTAGAGGTATCAGTACCGTGTTAGCCGAGCTTCATATATATATATATATATACACACAAACACACACATATATATACATATATACACACATATATATATATATATATATATATATATATATATATATATATATATATATATATATATATATATACACGTGTCAAAAAGAGTGCTAGTGGGCGTAGCTAAATGTATACAAAAAAAAATGCCCAAAGCTACTTCCAAAGTGACAAAAATACACAGTGCAATACCTATATATCTCTTGTAAAAATGGTCATTTAGTTTAACCCTTTGGCCAAAGCGTCTTAAGCCACTACCCTCCCATAAGCCTCATCTACTATGTAACCATGTACTATATGTTGCACAGTACATAGCAAAAGGGGGGAAAAATTAACAGTGCGCAAAACAAGAAAGGTGGTCCCCCCCCATAAATTGTCTGATCATGTTGAATGATATACAGTATATGATAAATATACCATTGCTGCACTCCATACATATCTGGGATTACCCGTTGCTAAGTGATTTATATTTACTGGCTATTACTCTGAAAACCAACAAAAAGATATTGTTATTCGTGACATGTTCATGTTTAACCTTGTAGCCTATTTCCTGGGAGGTTGTGGAATATAAGCATGTACCAGCTCCTTAGATAAGAAAGATGAAAGACACCAGACATCTATGAGCCACTTACAGCCCAAGGGAAGGCAAGGAACTGAAGTCAGTGTCATGTAACCGCATCTGAGCTTTGTATTCAGGGGGGTACGTTTTAGCCGATGAGTGAAGTTTTACAAATAAACCTGTTTATTTCTTCAGTTAATCCATGATCATAATGATTTATAATGTTGTGTAAAGTAATAGAGTCAAAAACCCTTTCCAACATGCGCCCTCGGACACTACACAGCTATATCCCCTGCATTAAAACACCCCCCTACAAATCATCCTCACACATTCTCTTTCTTTCCATGCTTCTCCTCGTTGCTTCTCTCCCAATCCTGGTCCCTGCCTTATTTCTACGTGGTCTCGTCCTCGCCTCCCAAATGCAACCTCTACTCCTTCTGGTGTCAACCCCTCTAACCTTATACCCATCCCCTGTCAACCTCTCTCCCTTTCTCCTGTGCCCTTTGGAATGCTCGCTCCCTTTCCAGCAAGTTCCTTTCTGTGCATTACTTCTTTTTCTCTCACTCTCTGCTCCTCTTTGCTATAACTGAGACCTGGCTCACTCAGTCTGACTCTGCTCTGGAAGCTGCCCTCTCTTATGGTGTACTTTCTTTCTCCCACACTCCGTGTCCTGATGGCAGGGGTGGAGGCATGGGGCTCCTCCCCTCTATCTGCCGTTACCTGTCGCTTTCTATTCTCCCCTCTCTTTCTTTTCCCTCCAGCTTTTCTCTCCTCTCCCTGTCCACGTGGCAGTCATCTATTGTCCACCTACATCTACTAATCCCTTTCTTTCTTTATCTCTCACTTTGAATCCTGGCTCTCCTTCTTTCTCTCCTCTGACTCCCCTGTTCTTCTCCTTGGAGATTTTAACTGCCATATTGATGACCCCTCTCTCCCTTGGGCTTCCCGCTTTCTCTCTCTAACCTGTTCTTTTGGCCTTCAACAGTGGACTGCAGCCAGCACCCACAAGTATGGCCACTACCTAGACCTAGTTTTCACTAAATTTTCTCTCTCTGATTCCTGCATTTCCCCCTTCCTCTCTATGACCATCATCTCATCTCATTTTCTCTCTCTCACTTCTCCATCTCCATCTACCCCTCGCTTCTTCAGAGACCTACACTCTTTTAACCTACCAGCTTTTGACTCCACTTTACGCTCCTCCCTCTCCTCTCTCAGCTCTTCTCCAGACCCTGAAAACCTGGTTACAGTCTACAACTTTTCCCTATCCTCCTCTCCTGATCTACATGCCCTGCTTTCTCTCTGCCATTCTCGCCCTTCTAACCCAGACCCTGGCTAAATTCCCACACGTGCATGCTGCGTTCCTCCACTCGTTCCTCTGAATGCCTCTGGAGAAAATCTCACATTCTCACAAACTTCCTTCACTACAAATTTATGCTATCCTGTTTCAACTCTGCCCCCTCTCAGGCTAAACAAACCTACTTTTTTCACTAATCAACCCGCACAAGACTAACCCATGCCGACTCTTCTCTGTCTTTGACTTCCTAATCAGACCACCCTCTGCTGCCTGTTTTTCTTCCTCCATCTCACCTCAGGACTTTGCTGACTATTTCAAGGAAAAGGTGGAATCCATATGGCAGGACAACCCCTCTTTATACTCCTCTCATCCTACACTGCTTCTTAACTCTCCTCCTGCCTTCCTCGACTCTTTTTCCGCTTTCACAGAGGAGGATGTATCGTTGCTGATCTCCTCTTCTCCCTCTATCACCTGCCCCCTTGACCCCATTTCCTCCCATCTCCTAAAACCTCTTGCTCCTACTAATCCCTACGCTCACACACATTTTTAACTCCTCCCTCTATTCTGGTACCTTTCCCTCCTCCTTCAGACATGCAACAGTTATTCCATTACTCAAAAACAGCAAGCTTGACCCTACCTGTCTTTCTAACTATCGTCCTTTTTCCTCTAAACTCCTTGAACGTCTTGTATTCTCTCGCTTGCTCCATTTTCTCACCACCTAGTCTCTCCTAGACCCTCTACAATCTGGCTTCCGCACTGCTCACTCCACGGAAACAGCCCTCACTAAAATAACGAATGACCTACATGCTGCCAAATAAAAAGGTCCACACTTTACCCATATTACTTGACCTCTCTGCAGCATTTGATACGGTGGACCATCCTCTTCCCTTTCACATTCTCTATACTCTTGGTATCTGCAATATTACAAAGATACGCCCTTTCCTCTGTTGCTTGACTGCTAAAACTCTGACACAGGCCCTCATTCTCTCCCATCTGCAACCTCCTGATGTCTGGCTTTCCTGCCTCCTCTACACTCTAGCAAAATAGAAGAAATGTTGGCGGTCACTGCGCAAATAGGAACTCGGCCATAGATGAAGATAAAATCAATATTTATTCAAACGTGGTGCTGGACATCACAAAGATTCACATCCTCTGACGCGTTTCGTTCCGTTAGGAACTTTATCAAAGAGTACAATGAATCTGATCACAAGAACCTTAAGTAGGCAGGTCCCTCTCCATCATTGGCTGAATATTAAATTGAATCAGTTGAGAGCAATTAGTAAATCACTGATTATAATTAAGGCCTTATGTGGAGAAGAACATTGTCTGCAAAGATATATTGTGAATACACAAAAACACACAATAAGACAAGTGATAACACAAAACAATGAACAAATAATTAATAAAATATTAAAAGCAAGTTCAAGTAATGTGCATCATCCAAAATATAAAAATATTCATAATCAAATTGCACTTAGAAAACATGGTAAGAGTTATTGAGGGAAAAAAATGTATAAATAACACATATTGAAACATAATAAATGTTAGTTACACATTGAAAAATTATATATATAAGCCAATATAATATCAAAATTATGTTAAAGAGTCAATAAAGTGATATACACAACATTGATAATTAGTGAGATATACCTCACATTGAAATATGAATCACATTGAGACAATATCAAAGCAATTTGTATTTATAACAACAATGCACTGAATATAATAGATTTGTATAAATTGAATTAATACACTCTATCCTACACGCTGCTGCCAGACTTACTTTACTCACTCCTAAATCTGTCTTAGCGTCTCCCCTGCTGAAATCCCTCTCCTGGGTTTCTATCAAATCCCAGATCACAGGCAGGCGACACCCGCGTCACGTGAGCGGTTCAGCCAATGAGGGCGAACCTCCTTGCCTCCTCTGCTATTTCAGATGCCGCTCGGCGGCAGCGTGATGACGTCACCGGATCGCGCTGCCGCTCAGCAGCATCTGGTATAATCGTAGCCTTACATATGGCTCCAGTACTTGCCTTTCAAAGGAGCAATCCCACTTAACAACACGCACACAGCCACTGATGGGTGGGAGGTAGGGGGTAGCAGAAATACACACCCCCCCCTCGCCCCAGCGCTTACATCGTGGGCTCCTAAAAATTGTCTGTAGTTTATATTTTTGTCCACCCCTGTTATACATACAGACTGCTTGAATTTCATGCTCGAAATCCTTCCAAAAATAAGATCTTTATATTTAAAAAAATATATATATATATATATATATGCAAAATAGCGGACTGTGAGTGGGCTTTCTGACACTGCACTTCATTAACACAGGCTTGGCAGCACAAGTTGTGCCATAGCCATGTTCAAATTAGACGGCAAGCAAACCGTGACATTCCGTGGGATCACTTGCATGTCATTGCCAGCCGTTTAATCACTGGATTGCGGGGGGTGAAGCAGATTTTGTGACCCCGTGGAAGACGAGAATATATTCACGATGTTCTTGTATGTGTTCTACCTTTGTCACTTTCTACCTTTCAGCAAAATTTTTTTTTGCCTGGTTCTCTTTTTCCTATTGGGAAACCTTGCCATATTTATGTAAATGTTAAGTGTCCAAAATATGTTAGTGTCCAAAATTGAAATCTTTTGAATGTGTTTCTTCCATTAGTTACCGTTCCCAAAATATTTTACTGTTACAGCTCAACCCCGTTATAGCGCGATCCGTTACAACACAAATCCGCCTATAACGAGATGCAAGCGTGGCTCCCAATTTTCGTATTTATGAATACTTTACAACACGAATATTGGTATCTTAAATACTTTATTGTACAATGAATACAATTGTACATTATTTCTAACGCGATCCGCTTATAGCGCGATGCGATTCTTTGGACCCCAAGCTCAGCGTTATAAGGGGATTGATTAATTGGGATTTAAGAAACATACGAATAGGGAATAGTTCTAATTAACTACTAGGAATTGCCTCAAATCTTTTTCTAAATCAGCCCAAGATCCTAATTGTAGCTAGAGAGGTGTACCAAAGGCAAGGTACATTAGAAGATCCCAAATAATGGCGGACTGCGAGTGGGTCCTTACCACAAATAGCAGGACTTACTTATATGGAACACTATTTAGAGGGACTTTGTTTCTAGGTACATGCCATTCCTTTGGATGTATATCTATTTTAATTAAAAAGTATTATAATAAAATGAATTTCAGCTGCTTCTGACCACATTATTACATAATAGGTCTGCAGTGCGCCATTATTTGGGATCTTCTAATGTACCTTGCCTTTGGTACACCTCTCTAGCTATTATTGTATTCTCTCCATGGCGGCACGCAATTACCTTTCAAAGGGATTTTGAGCGAGGTTTCGCCATATTTTTTCAAGATCCTAATTGTCCTGATTTTTGTATTCATTTATCGTAGTTCGCGGGACAAATGGAATAAATGTCCATGAAACATGCATCTTGTATAGACGGGACACAGAGGACTTTCCAGTGGACAGCTATTGTTTAGGAAAATTAATGCCTTGCTTGCTCGCGCTGTGAATGCATTACTTGGTTCACTTAAATGGGGGAGAAGTAGAGATGGGTGAATTTTTTGGGTGAATTTGGATCCGCAGCGGATCGGCCGGATCCCTCAGTCCGCGAATTTCAGCAGATCAATTTCAAAAAGGGCGATTGCGTTTTGCGGATGATTTTTTAAAATTATTATTACCAATTCACTCAGCAGATTCCGGAACCCGTGGACAGGTTTGTAGAGTGCAATACGCGGATTCAGAGATCCGTAAGCGGGCTCTTGAGAATCGGCGAACGGATCGCTGAATACGCAAATTGGATTCCACAAATCCGTCCGCGGGTTGTATCCGATGGCGGCTTGATGAATCCGCGCTTATTGAAACCGCCCAAATCCCTTCGCAGATTTTACACCGCGGAAGGGATTTGGGGGGTTAACGTCAGTGAAAATCCGGGAAATGCAGATTCGCCCCCAAAACATGTGAAACGTTCAACCTCCAGTTACTCGGTTTCCTTTTTCTGCAGCACACTTACAAGAAATTATTTTTTCACTGTTAAAATGTCAGCACAATAATTATCTTCAAATAAGCCCCAGCTATAACATTTGGGGCAAAGAGACATGATATAAACTAACTTCCAATGTTGATCTTACAGAGTAGGCGACTCCTGTTTGCGTTACTCATAGTAACAGTTATTCCTTCAGCACCAGAAGGAGCCCATAAAGGATTGAGCAGCTTTGCTGACCTGTGAAAGCCACAATCAACTGAGCAGTAAACCTTTACTTAGTCACTTCACCATACTGCAGCTGCATACAGAAGTAGCCAATGTTATTGCAGCCACTGGTGCATTGCAGCGGAGAAACGGCCATTGTTTTACATCAGCCACGGGTGGTAGCCCTGCTCCAGTTCCCCAATGAGAGCGCACCATCAGGTTCAATAACATTGACTACATCTGTAGCCGATTGCAGATAGGATTCATATGGCTCATCTAGACTGACTTCCACTACTGCTATGTGTGCCATTCTATATTCCCCTTGGGGGCCTAGGAACCCCATTTCCTGTTGCTGTGCCAGAGTTTTGCATTAACTCTTTTCACCTGCACTGCAAGACTGTTTCACGTATACACTATCCCATTGGTTTTCAAACCTAACATCAGGCATCACAAGCTACTTGTACACCATGCTTTTTAGATAGCTGGTGTGGAAGTATAATATTTGAATATTATACTAACGTATGTATAACTAGGAGAAAAGCCATGCTTTGTGTTACAGTATATTATGGATAACAGTGAAGTAGTAGACTAGACATATGAAATAAGTTTTTTTTTCTTCTCTGAACTTTGTCACCTTATAATAGCTGCCCCTGTGTTTTTTTCCCTGGGGTGGGCCCCTTGAGTTCTTAACTGTTGATTGTCTTTTTGTAGAGTTAGTCCAGGTCCCCGCAGCTACTGCCGCGCCCGCTGGGAGGGGGGGCCGCCCCGCGCCAAGTTTTTCAGGAACACCTGAAAATGGAGCGCTAGGCCACGCCCCCCGGCAGTTCAGCCAATGAGGGCGAACCTGCCAGGTGACGTCATGGCCGCACCCCATCACTCCCCCCCTCATCTTTCCCCATGCAGACCGGGGAATTCAGCTGCACGCGCCGCCAGCCTCGCGTATCCGACGGTCCCGGCTGCTGATTAACATTGGACCCGCTTTGGAACGGTCCGTTAATCGACGCGGGACGCATTCCGTCAGATAACCGAGGACTCACTGTAGTAATAAGTTTGAACTGAGTTTTTCCACAATACTGACGAATTAGAAAATAAACGTGAATTGAATGCTGGTTCTATCCAAACAAGCTCTTCCTGTGGTTTTAGAACGGAGACGCAGTGCACATACATACAGTTTTTAAAGGCACTTTCTCTTTAAACCTGCCTTTTTTTTAAGTCCCATTATACAATTGTGTGGAACTTTCGGAGAAAATCTATCTGCATAAAATCCTATGATATCCCTTTCCTTTCTTTCATAATGTACCAACTATTGTCTTTAATGTAGTCGTCTCTCACACTTGATATAAAAAGGTCAATTCCTTTTCTTATCCCTTACTTTAAAGTTCCGCAGTAGTTTTCTATTTCTAGTAAATATTGATAAGAATATTTTTGGTGCCTCTTAAATAATGGTACAATTTTGCAAGGAGTTAAGGGCTAGATTGCAGGGGCTTTTCCTATAAACTACAAAGTGGCCAACTGCAGACAGGAAACGCCCCAAAAGACAAAGAGCATTTTCAACCAATCGCATTCCACTTCAGAGACTATAAAATAAGGCCCTAGAAAGCCTCAACGTGTCTTGAATTGTCTAAACGAGAGTTCTCAGCACATGGCTGTAAAAAGAGGAATCTATGTGTATATGTAGCCTGGTTCCCCCCTTGGCCCACACGTACCCCTTACCTCCGCTGCTGCTAAGGAGAGTGCGGCAAGGCAGGAAGATTGTTGCCGGGCGACCTTCATACCGGGTGGGTGTACGTGGTGGTTGTGGAATGTCGGCTCTGCGGGATGCCTCTAGCATGGCACTTGGGGTCAATGTTACCCTGGGTAGGGGTACGTCTACCCTGGTTGGGGTACTTGAACCCGGCGCTCTAGTCATCCATTCCCCGGGGGTGTAGAGGAAGGTGGATGCTTCGGCCTGATAGGGGAGCTCTGAGGAGAGTCCCAAGGTGGACGTTGCCCTGGACGTTGGTAACTCGGGGTACATGAGCAGGTAGCCTGTGGGCGGGGCCTCTCGTAGATGTAGAGCCTGAGGAGCATCTACCAGGCATATTTCTTGACCCGTGGTCAGTAGTATGGTACTCCACTTAAATGTGGGGTCATACTTTTGCCCTCTAATCCATGCGTTGGCTAGACCGGGGAGTCGTCTTATGTGATCCCAGACCTGTGACATGAGAGCGGGAACATTTCCCACGTGGCGGGGGGGGTTCTTGGACTTTCAAGGCCCAGGCGTGGACCTCTTGCTACGGGAGCACAAACATGGTGTTGGAGTTTGGGTATCTAATTTAGCTGCTAATTCGGGCACCCCAGGACTGAATCTCAGCAGTGCCTCAAAATGTAGTCCCTTTCCCCCGTGTCTAGGGAAGCTACCGTGATGCTTTACCTGGGTGGCTTACAGGAGGCCTGATTCTCTGCAAAGGGAGCCTGTGGTGACCTATTACTTACACACATACAGCACCACCACCTGGAAAGGATCTTCATGCATCCCTTTCCAAGACAATATAACAAGTGTATACACCAAGTATGATATAATCGTATTTACTAGCACGGACTTCTAATAACAGATCACACTTAGCAACAACACAATATATGTACATACACTGGAGTAGTATCCTCACAGTACTTAGGGGTGAGGTGGCACCAGAGCCCTAGTGTCCATCCCACAATCTCAATCCCTATCCCCAAGTTTAAGGCGTAGGGCTAGCCTGTGGATTCTTTGATGGTGCACTTGTTGGTGGTATGATACCTGCCAGGTGCTCCAGCCCCCGGTATCACCACTGAAAACAGGGATCCATCTGGTCCCACGCCTTCACTGTCAGCGATGGCGTCCGCCTCCACGTGGAGTGGAATCCGGCTGGAGGATCCCACCTTAGTATAGTCTGTATGGAGGGCCTGGTCTGGTCCCAGACCACAGATCTTGCATACCGTGTGGAATCCCCCCCCCCCCCTGTCCCCGGTACTCGTTCCCCCCCCCCCTGTCCCCTGCGCGTGTTACCCCCCCCCCTATCCACCCCTCCCTGGCACTCCTGGCGGTCACCTATGAGGGGAGGGAAGAGAGAATGGGGCCCGCAGGTGGTGAGGAGAAGCGGCGTGTGCTCTTTCCACCCCCCCACCCCGGCGCTCCCGGCGTCCCTGCTGAGGGGAGAGAAAACGGGTCCCGCAGGTGGTGAGAGCTGCAGGTGAGGGGGGGAGCCGGCGGGGAGGTGAGCTGCGGGTGAGAGAGTGTAAGTAGCGGTGGCACTGGAGGGTGTATGGTAGGGGTGAGGGGGGGTGGTGGTGGTGGTGGCAGTTTGTGGGATGGGGGTGGCATTTGGGTGTCAGCAGCGGAGGGTGTGCGTGAGGGGGAGGGGAGTGACCGGACGGTGTATGATGTGCTGGCGGGTGACTGCACCAGGCGTTGGTGGAGGGGGGGCAGGAGCGGGGGGGTTTAGTGTGTGGGGGGGTGGTGTTGGGTGGAGGGAGCACGCGGCAGCGCACAGAACCTGAGGTGGTGTGGTGTCTAGTCTGCAGGGGAGGTGAGAGCAGGCAGTGATTGTTCTTTGCAGCAGTTGGGTTTGTGAGGTCAGCGAACCACGCAGGCCAATGAGAGGCGTGCGGGGGCGGGGCTGGGCCACGGACCAATCAGATTGGCCAGAGGACCAATCAGATTGCCCATAAGCACAGCAAATATACAACGTTTTCAGCAAACAAACAACGTTTTCATATATATATATATATATATATATATATACAGTGTTCGACAAACCTATACATTTGCTCGCCCCGGGCGAGTGGATTTAACCCCCGGGCGAGTAAATATTGGCCCAAGCAGCACACGTTTGGTACTAGGTGGCGAGTAGATTTTTTTGTGTGGCGAGTAGATTTTTTGGTGATTTGTCAACCACTGTATATATATATATATATATATATATATATATATATATATATATATATATATATATATATATATATATTGTAACCCATATTCCCCTCCCCCCAGACACAGATGCTATATCTAGGGTGTGTGAGGGCTGGTTACAAGTGCTTGAGTGGTGCGTACCTGCAGGTAACAGGAGGGCCTGAGATTCCCGCGATGATGTTGGGGACACAGGACCAGGCTTCTGGGGTAGTTGCCTCATTCTTTAGTGGTGGTGCAGTACCTCCATCCTCTATACCTTCCCAGGGATATGGGGTAGGACCCGTATAGAAGAAATGACCCTGGTCCCAGGGTGGATGCTCCAGAATCACACACAGTCTCGAGTAAAATAGCAATGTCTCTTTATTGTCTCTAGCTCGCACACAGCAGCCTTGGCAGCACACAGCAGCAACAACAACAACAGCACACCAGGAGATCCCAAGGTGTACAGCTGTTCTCCTCTCCTCTCCTTTCCTCCAAGAGGTACTCCGACAGGATGGTCTGTGAGGGGCTTCAATACCCCAATGCCCACCTCAGAGGGTATCCTCTGGGTGGGGGTAGATTCTCCCCATCACCCCCTCATCGGGGTGAGGGGCATTGGTCCACCGGAGCTCCGCTCCTCTCCAAATTAGGCCAGAGTTCTCTCTCTCTCTTGCTTGCTCCCAGGACGGAGCTTGATCTACTCCTCTCCTCCAACTCCCAGGACAGAACAGACTGTCACTCACAGGAACCGGCTGCTAAATAGAGTCAGCCCCACCCCTCATGATGTCAGCAGAACCTCCCCTCTGTCTCTTGCCGGCAGCAGACTCAGGGGCCTGTATCTATCACTCAGGGCAGGGCGTGAAGGGGGAAAACCCATGATTACTACTGGCACCTGCCCTTAATAGGACTTACCACAGTAGGAGAAAGATATGTATAGCCTGTGCTGTTTACAGGGGGCTACAATATATACATGTAGAGGTATCAGTACCGTGTTAGCCGAGCTTCAATAATCAAGAAATAAATAGATGATACCGTTCTGTGGCTAACGAAATGCTTTTATTTGTGCGAGCTTTCGAGATACACTGATATCTTCTTCCGGCGATGTTACAATGAATGAAGCAAGCAAAAGGTATACTTAAAAACAGTGTCTCTTGGAATGTTATCTGTGCTAGTCCTTCCCCCGGTGTGGATGTGTATTATGGCTAGAGGTGTCAAAAGGTTCCTGAAAGCAAGTGATGTAAGAGTGTGTGTGGGTATCTGTGTGAATATAAATGAATGGAGAGCCCACAGTATATACAGTGCTTTACAAAAGGTGTGTGTGGCGTGGTAGTGGAGTTGCCTGTGTGCTTCCCGCAGGTAGTCTGTGGTGTTCATTATGACCACTGCTCCTCCCTTGTCCTCTATATCAGGGTTTCCCAAACTTTTTTTTCCGTGACCCGGTTATTTTTGAACTTCTCCTTCGTGACCCACTAAAAATTTTATCACCTATACTGGCCTATAGGGCCTGCACAGACACACACACAGCCACTGATACACACACACACACAGCCACTGATACACACACAGACACACACACAGCCACTGATACACACACAGCCACTGATACACACACACACACACACAGCCACTGATACACACACACACATCCACTGACAGACACGCAGCCACGGACACACACACTGATACACACACAGCCACTGATACACACACACGCAGCCACTGACACACACACACACAGCCACTGACAAACACACAGCCACTGACACACACGCAGCCACATAGAGACACTGCTACACACACACACACTGATACACACACAGAGACACTGCTACACACACACACACATACACTGATACACACACACTGATACACACACACACACACAGACACTGATACACACACACTGATACTGATACACACACACACACACACTGATACACACACACACACACTGATATACACACACACACTGATACAGATACACACAAACACACAGCCACTGATACACACGCACACACTCGCTCTCCCCTATACGCACACAGACACAAACAGTGAATTACAGGCAATGACGGATGTGAGTGACTGGAGGGGGGGCCGGGGACTGGGTGGGTGGAAGGGGGGGAACAGGGACTGGGTGGGTGGAAGGGGGGAACTGGGACTGGGTGGGTGGAAGGGGGGAACTGGGACTGGGTGGGTGGGAGGGGGGGGGGAACTGGGACTGGGTGGGTGGGAGGGGGGGAACTGGGACTGGGTGGGTGGGTGGGTGGGAGGGAGGGGGGGAACTGGGACTGGGTGGGTGGGTGGGAGGGGGGGAACTGGGACTGGGTGGGTGGGTGGGAGGGAGGGGGGGAACTGGGACTGGGTGGGTGGGAGGGAGGGGGGAACTGGGACTGGGTGGGTGGGAGGGAGGGGGGGAACTGGGACTGGATGGGTGGGTGGGAGGGAGGGGGGGAACTGGGACTGGGTGGGTGGGAGGGGGGGAACTGGGACTGGGTGGGTGGGAGGGGGGGGGACTGGGTGGGTGGGAGGGGGGGACTGGGAGGGTGGGAGGGGGGGACTGGGACTGGGTGGGTTGGATGGGGGGGAACTGGGACTAGGGTGGGAACTGGGACTGGGTGGGTGGGAGGGAGGGGGGAACTGGGACTGGGTGGGTGGGAGGGGGGGACTGGGTGGGTGGGAGGGAGGGGGGAAACTGGGACAGGGTGGGTGGGAGGGAGGGGGGGAACTGGGACTGGGTGGGTGGGAGGGAGGGGGGGAACTGGGACTGGGTGGGTGGGAGGGAGGGGGGAACTGGGACTGGGTGGGGGGGAGAGAGGGGGGAACTGGGACTAGGGTGGGAACTGGGACTGGGTGGGAGGGAGGGTGGGAACTGGGACTGGGTGGGTGGGAGGGAGGGGGGGAACTGGGACTGGGTGGGTGGGAGGGAGGGGGGGAACTGGGACTGGGTGGGTGGGTGGGAGGGGGAACTGGGACTGGGTGGGTGGGTGGGAGGGGGAACTGGGACTTGGGGGGAACTGGGACTGGGTGGGTGGGAGGGAGGGGGGAACTGGGACTGGGTGGGTGGGAGGGAGGGGGAACTGGGACTGGGTGGGTGGGAGGGGGGAACTGGGACTGGGTGGGTGGGAGGGGGCAACTGGGATTGGGTGGGTGGGAGGGGGCAACTGGGACTGGGTGGGTGGGAGGGGGCAACTGGGACTGGGTGGGTGGGAGGGGGCAACTGGGACTGGGTGGGTGGGACTAAGGGGGGAACTGGGACTGGGTGGGTGGGAGGGAGGGGGGAACTGGGTGGGTGGGAGGGAGGGGGAACTGGTACTGGGTGGGTGGGAGGGAGGGGGGACTGGGACACTTGGGTGGGTGGCAGTGACTGGGTGGGTGTGTGGGAGACTGTGGGTGAGTGAGACTGGGTGGGTGGGTGACAGTGACTTTGACAGTGACTGGGTGGGTGACAGTGACTGGGTGGGTGGGAGACAGTGACTGGGAGACAGTGACTGGGTGGGTGGGAGACAGTGACTGGGTGGGTGGGAGACAGTGACTGGGTGGGTGGGAGACAGTGACTGGGTGGGTGGGAGACAGTGACTGGGTGACAGTGACTGGGTGGGTGGGAGACAGTGACTGGGTGACAGTGACTGGGTGGGTGGGAGACAGTGACTGGGTGGGTGGGTGACAGTGACTGGGTGGGTGGGAGACAGTGACTGGGTGACAGTGACTGGGTGGGTGGGAGACAGTGACTGGGTGACAGTTACTGGGTGGGTGGGTGACAATGACTGGGTGGGGTGACAGTGACTGGGTGGGGTGACTTACCTTGCCGCCGGACGCTTTCCCCTGCTGCCCCCGATATCCCCTGCTGCCCGGGACGGGAGGTGGGCTTGGGGGCACGGGAGATGGGCTCGGAGGGGGTGCCATGGGAGGTGAGCTTGGGAAGCTGGCCGCGGGGGGAAGCAGGCCGCAGTAGGAGCTTGTACTTCCCCCTCCGTCCCACGTAACGTGCGGGCCGCAGAGGAGCTGGTACTTCCTCCTCCGTCCCACGTAGGGAGCGGGGAGGAGGAAGGGAGCGGGCCCTGCTTGCCCTGTGCATGCGCGCGGGACCGCGGGGGGAATCGCCGCCATTTTTTTTAACTTGAGCGGGGGGGGGGGGGGGGGGGAAGACACCGGGCGGCCAGCCTCGCTGCGACTCGGCAATTTTGGTGCCGTGGCCCGGTGCCGAATCGTGGATAAGAATAGAGGCAAGCAGGATAATTACAAGCAATTTTGATAGGGTGTGAGAAAACCCATGTCCACATTAAGTCCCTTGGTTTTGGTGTCAAAGAGTCTTATCATTCTGAGTTCAAATGTTTTCCGTTCTTGGGTGCTTTTAAACATTCCATTGAGGATTTTGATTTTTAGATCATTTATGGAATGATTTGGTTGTGAGAAGTGATGTCCCACAGGTGAGCAGTATCTTCCCCTGGCTTCAAACACATTTAACACCCTACCTTATCTACAGTAAATATCTGTTGGTTTTTTTTTTCCTCTCTCTACACTGTTTTAGCCATTGAATCCTTTGTATATCAGTATTGCTTGACCTGAAGAAGAGAGGATAACTCTCGAAAGCTTGTCCTATGACATAAATTGTTAGTCCTAAAAAAAGGTATCACCTAATACTGAAGAACTCATTTATTCTGCACTATCGCAACTGGACTAACACGGCTATTTTCTGCTTTTTATATATATATATATATATATATATATATATATATATATATATATATATATATATATATACACACACACACACACACACACACACACACAATTCTCTAAGGATGTCTGCACATCCCTTTGTGATGGCTGAATTGCCTGTCAGACACCCAGGAACAGTCAATGAGACTGTATATTGGCTGTGTAACATCCTAAGTGTCACATTTGAAGTGTCGGTGAAGAAATTGGAGTTGAAGAATTCAAGAATTTGACTCTGCACTTCATCAACCCTGCAAACATGGCTTTCTAAAAGCTCTGGCAATTTAAAATCTGAAGACTAACTTTCTAAGATGCTAACTTTTTTCAGTGCTACACTGCCCTCCCAACCCTGATTTATACACCTGCTCTTTCAACTCCTACTCCTCACATATTCCAATACCTGGGAACTCTCTCCTCCTGCCTTTCTCTCCCGGCATCTCACTATGCACTCATTATTTCTTTATTTTTTTTGCGGTTTCCTCACTTCTTTGTAAACTTTTCTATTCTCTCCAACTTCCTCAGTCTCCTCCTATTCACACTTATTCATCTCTCCTCCCCTCCACCTATGCTTGTGCCTATACACTGCAACAATATGTACACATCTTTCCCAACAACTTCTACGCCCCTCAATAAAAAACACCCCCACAAATCCTCATCTCACCTCTCTCTCTACTCATCATCTTTGCTGCTGGGGATATCTCTCCTAATCCTGGACCCAGCCATATACACACCTGGTCTCGCCAATGCCTCCCTGCCTCCTATTTACCTGCTAATGGTGTTAACTCATCTAATTTATTACCGACCAACCTTAAAACTCACCTCTCAAAAGAAGCCTTCCAACAGCCTGAACTCATGGATACTGCCCTACACCCAGTCACTCCTACCAACCATTGTAGCCAAGCACTATCAACTACTGAACTTACCCACCGTCAAGACCAGGCACTGCCATCTACACACGTACCCACCATCAAGGTCAAGTACTGCCATCTACTGCACTTAGTCTCTCATCTGATGTCTCTTTAAGTGTCCCAACATATCACAGAAACTCTTCGGGGCAGGGATTTCCTTTTCTTTGTCTGACTTCGCTGCACTTACTGTATCATAATTCCCTGTACTGTATTGTCTTTGTAAAGAGCTGAGTACACTGTCAGCTCTATATAAAAATATACATACTTCCCCTCTATGATAGACTGAGTGGCCTCTCACTCACCCAGGAAACACTGGGGGGGGGGGGGGGGTTAATGGCAGAGACAGCGAGAAGAGGCAAAGACAGATGAGATGAGTAGGAGAGGAGAGTGTGTAGTATCCAAAAGAGGGGAGGAGATAGTGCAAGGAGGAACAGGGCATGATGGAGGGGGTGGAGAGACAGCAAGAAAGGGAGAGGAGACAGTGGAGAGCAGTGTGCATATGAGGGAGGAAAGTCAGCAAGGTGAGTATGAAACAGAGAGACAGCAAGGAGAGGAGGAGACAGAGAGAGACAGCAAGGAGAGGAGGAGACAGAAGGATGACAAGAAGGAGGGAATGAGGAGCAGTGTGCACATCGAGCAGGAGGGAGTGCAAAGAGAGGGGAGGAGAGACAGCAAGGTCAGGTGCAGGAAATAGAGACAGCAAGGTCAGGTGCAGGAAATAGAGACAGCAAGGAGAGGATGGGGCAGATGAGAAGTAGGAGAGGAGGGAGTGTAGTGTGCACAGAGAGGAGCTGACACAGTAAGGCAGGGAGTGCAAAGAGAGGGCAGGAGAGAATGCAAAGAGGAGCAGCGCATGATGGAGGAGAGAGAGAGGTGGGGAAGAGGGGACAAGAGACAGCAAGGCATTACAGGGAGGGGTGAAAACAAAGAGTAATGTTTACTTAATAACCTTTCAGATCTCCTAGATCTGCGTCTGTTATTCCGGGTACAGCTAGTGTAAATCTAAATCTCCTATATTTTTTTGGGGGAAAAAACAAGATAAAGTATTAAACGGTTATACATATAAAAAATTAGAACCGATATCTGACACACAGGTTTCACAGATAATTTGTACTAGTTTCATTCATAGCAGAGATGGGCAAAATCTGATCCGCACGTGGAAATCTGAAGGCGGATTGGGCACTAAAGAATTTCAGGTGATACATCCGAAGTCACCATTGGACTCATTCCGCATGGATATAACCAAGAGAGATGTTTCAATTTAGTCCCAAGCACTATAAATATCCCTGAAACCTCCATTCAAACACCACCTGGAGAGACACCTGGGAGATACACTTTGCAAATCCCACTGGCATATTTAAATGACTCATACCCCACACCTAGTAAAAGGATTTCCACCAAACCTAATCTGACAAACCAGGTCCTAAGGCATCTTGTCAGGAAGGGTGCACTGTCAAGCGCAACAGAATCAGAAACCACAACCTCTGTCATTGAGGGCAGCAGCTTTAGCAGGGAGATAAATGACCTGCAGGGTAACTCCACTGTCGCAGCATACTTTTGAGCTGTACTTCTTACTACTCACACCTGTAGCCCAAGGGCTGGCTGGGATTATCATGGGGCTCAGTTCAGGGACATGTTTTGCGGGGCCTCTTCAATCTTCTCCATCACCTCCTCAGCCTCCCGTCATCATGCCATGACAATGTAAAGTTGTGGTGCCATGCATCATCATATTGTCATGGCAATGCAATGCCGCCTGGAGTCACGACATCACGTTGTCAAAGTAATGCAACGCCACTTGACATCACAGCAGCATGATGACGGGACCCTGCAGGAGGAGATGCCACCGGAGAAGGTAACAGAGTTACAGAGGCCCCGCTCTCTCCCCCCGACAATCATTTTCATTGTTGTGGGGAAGAGTGAGGGACCTCTGTGAGCGCGAGGCTCGGTGCACAGGAATCGACGGCTCCGCCATCAAGCTGGCCCCTGTGGTAGCCCCCTCCACTTCGCTTCGTTTAAAAGCAGACCACTTCTACTTTCCGATTGCCAGTTCAATGTGCTCTTGGGCACAAAAAAAAGGAGCACACCTGAAGTACCTGGGAGATATGCTAATAAGATATGCAAAGTTAGGGTTGCCACATTTAAGTTTTTATAATAGGGGACACCGAAATCAGTATGAAAGTGTGACGTCAAAAATGGACATGAAACATAGAGACTTTCCGACATCGGACGAACAGCTTCAAAGGCAAGCATCTCCGGACCCAGCGGTAACGGCTTGGGGCACGACTGCTCCCCCTCAGAGTCACGTGCAAAACTTGGTTAGCTTCATCACTTCCCTGCGATTCCATAGTTGTCATAGTATAAGGAAGAGGGACAATCCCCTTTCTTCCCCCGCGCCACACCCACCACTCTCTTCCCCTTTTTCTCTCTCCCCGCCATCCATCTCATAGCGCCCCCCCCCCCCAACCCCCCAAAAGCTCAAAGTAATCTGACTTAACCCAGTAGCTCACTACCGGCATTAACAGAGGTTGTGAGGCTGTGATTCCTTTGGGCCTGACAGTACACCCTCACAAAATGCCTTAGGACCGGTCTTGTCAGGCTAGGTCTTGTAGAAATCCTTTTAAGTGGTGTGGGGTATTAATAATTTAAATATACTTTGCACATCCCGTTAGCCTAACTCCCTAACTTTTTTTTTTTTGAAGCACAGGTGTGTCTCTGCATGTTTTTTGAAGGGAGAGTAGATATTGGAAGCACACAGGAGCCTTATGTTGAGTTCACACAAACTTCTATTGTATTAGTGCATCAGAGCAGGCGTACATATACTATTAACACACATTCACATACATATAGTACGCCTGCTCTGATGCATTAATACAATAGAAGTTTGTTTGAACTCAACATAAGGCTCCTGTGTGCTTCCTCTACTTCCAATATCTACTCAGACTTGCGTGGATCCAGCTTTGAGGCGTCGGGGTCAACAGAGGGTGAGCACCAAGGAGAAAAACCATTATTAATATATTTTTTATAAGCAATAGTGTGCCACTCACATACTCCCTTTCATACTTTTTTGAAGGAAGATTTCAGGAGATATTATATACACACATACACTGGCGACACAGTTTATTGCACTGCGGCCAGATCCGCAAGCCGGGAGATTTCCCGGCTTGCTAGTGGCCGCCCCTCGGCGTGCGGTGACGCGCGGTCACGCGTCATCGGGAGCGTGCGCCCCCTGCACGCGCGTCCAGGGCTCCCCGAGGGAGCCCTGGTGTCCCGCGATGTGGGGGACGGCGGCAGGGGGTTCCGGGGGACCCGGCGGACCCGGCAGCGGGAGGGAGAGCGCCCCGATCGGAGGGCGCTCTTCCGCTGCTTCGGCGCGCGCCCGTCACCCTCCGGCGCGCGCCAGGCTACTGCTGCGGCCGAGAACGGGCAAATGCTCGAATAAACTCGGCCGCAGCAGTATACATATATATATATATATATATACACACATATACATATATATACACACATATACATATATATATATATATATATATATATACATATATATACATATATATACATAAATATATATATATACATAAATATATATATATATACATAAATATATATATACACATATATATATATATATATATATATATATATATATATATATATATATATATATATATATACATAAATATATATATATATACACACATATATATATATATATATATATATATATATATATATATATATATATATATATATATATATAATATGCTTGGGTCTACACAATAATAGGTCTCTTATTTTCAGTGATGGAAAAAGGCAGATGTTGGGTTTTTTCCTGACTGATCACGGATGAAAGGCACTTGCAAACCAGCAAGAGATTTGCATTTCTGCGAAGATTTCACCCCTCTCTATTCATCGGTCGTAGTGGAAGATCATACTGATCAGTAGAGATGGGCAGAACTGTCAGAATACATTTCGGCACTGGGTTTACCTCTGAATCCCCACCATAGCATCTGTTCTGGACAGATTTCGTGGAATCCACCAAGAAATCTGAGAGACCTATTTTATTAGTCTCGTTCTAAATATATCCCCCTCAAACCCGCCTCCAAATAACATAGGGAGACACACCTTAGGTACCTGGGAGATATGCAAAGTATATTTAAATGACTCACATCCAACACCTCCTTAAAGGATTTCCAAATATTGAGTTGACATCAAAAGGCACCTTGTTGGAATAGAACAGAATCAGAAGAACCCACACTACGTCTGCTATTCTGGGCCGCAGTTCTAGCAGTGTGAGCTAATCGAGCCACTGAATAGTATTATTGTCTTCCTGGATGCCATTGCCCATTCAACGTTCTTTGTGCACAAAAAGTAGCACACCTGATATACCTGTGAGATATTCCAATAGTTGCATTGGACTCTGAGGTGAGCAGAAGAGCTCAAAAGTATGCTGTGGGTGGTGCTACCCCGGGTTCTAATCCCATTGGGTCCGACACCAGTACCCCATTCCTCACAGGATGCCTTTGATGTCAACTCAATATAGTTCTCATGGAAATCCTTTTAGGAGGTGTGGGATGCGAGTCATTTAAATATACTTAGCATGTCTCATTAGCATATATCCCATCTTACCTCGTGTACTCCTTTTTGAGCACAGGGGGTCTCCCCCCATGTTATTTGGAGGGAAGATTGAGGGGATATATACAATATATAGAACTTGAGACTTGATAAAAAAATAAATCTCCCTCTCACCATATTCCAGTCAGATTTCGGAATTTGAAGTATCTGGCAGATTTCCAGTGCCAGAAAAATAAAAAATAAATATTTTTTTTTCTTCTGTAGACTGAAAGGAAACGGTCAATTTCACCCATCTGAACTTATCAGTCCTCCAGCTTAGTCAGGTCAAATTCTTTGCATCATGAATAGAGTTGTGTGAATGATCCTTGTTCACATGATCCCAGTGGTGCGAAGGTTTTGAAAAATGTCTCGCAAAAATACATTTAAAAAAAAAAAATAATAATTAAAAAAAAATGCGCACGTTTTGCCAAGTTCGCAAACGTCTGCAAATAAAACCTCACATCTGATCATGAAGAGGCAGCATAGAGAAGATATCACATAGGTAGACTTCAGTAAAATGTTATTCAATGCAGAGATCTCAAATTGAAATACAGACAAAAAACGAGTTGCATGGCTAAGTGCTTTGCACAATTTGAATATGTATTGCTAAGGGGGGCAACGCCTTGCAGACCCTTTTTGCAATATTGTTAGCATACAGTAGTTCAGTTGTTCATTTCTGAATTCCTAAGCTGCTCAGGCTCTTAGGCCTCGGATATAGCAGGCCCGCGCAACGGGGCGCATGGCGTCGCACGTGCCGCAGAGGCAATCCGTGGCCTAGGGGATCTGGAGGAGGAGACGCGATGGGGAGGCGTGCCTGTGACATCACGTGAGCGGTTCACCCTCATTGGCTGAACCGTGCACGTGACCCAGTTGTCCCGGACTATTGCGTGTGCTCTATGACCTGCCTCAGAGCCACAGCCTTTTGTTCCTGACGCGGCCTTAGAGGCAATTCATGGCGGCGGATTTTTTTTCAGAATTTACATTTTTACACACACACACACACACACACACACACACACACACACACACACACACACACACACACACACACACACACAGTGTAGTTGAAGCAGGGGGTGTCCAGAGCTGAACCTCCTAATTTTAGCTCCGGGGACACCCTGCTTCTTGAAATACCTGCGAATTAAGTGCCGGTAGCTGCTCTCTCCTATCAGGCTACCAGGGTTCACAATATGTTCGCACCCCTGCTCTAGGACACACGAGTTATAATTATATAGATCTAAATCTTGCAATATCGAAGCAGTGTTTTTCAGCAGTGAAATGTGAGCAAAGTGATCAGTAAGAAAAATGTTTTATGGGTCAAAGAAAAAGACATTCATTTTAAAGCACAGTGGCCACATTCTCTTACGTTACAAAAAAGCAGTGTTTTTAAACTCCCTTAAACGATGAAACACGATTACCCAGCCTGGCTCATAAAAATCGCAAAGAGCCGTGTAAGAATGAATCTGATCGCTAGAAGCAATATTTGCAAGGTAGAAAAATGTCAAATCCGTGAGCAGAGAGCCAGTGCCTCAGAAACGTCCTCATTTAAAACTTTGTGCACCGGTTCCAGACAGATGGTTGAACGGCATCTTCTCTCTTGCAAAAAATGTACATCAAGTGCAAAGACACGATTCACCTCTTTGGCAGGAGTTACTGTATTCCCTTCTGCAAATTGTTTGTAATATCTGCTCACAGTTGATACTTTCATTTGTACGGTGGGGGGATTTCACTTTTTTTTTACCCACCATAACTTATTGTGTCGGGTTGTAGCCAGTTCCACATTGTATAACCAAAGACAGGGGTGCCCAATGCTACATCCAATTGACAAAACATATATGGTAATAAGTATAAAGTTTAAATACTTCAATAATAATAATAATTACTGTACTTGGTTATTTAGTTAAACCCTTTGGCCAAAGCGTCGTAAGCCTGCATACCAAACGGCAAGGTATAACCAAAAATGTAGGTCCTACACTACACTGTGAACCCTCCCTTTTACCTCTGTATGAGGGGAAAGAACCATAGTAGGTCCTGTTCTTGCAGCAAAGTGAAAAGACCACCCAAGCTAAAAGGGTGAGGAGTGAGCTCTGTGGGGAGGTGCCACCTACCTCCATACAACTGTTACCAGTCAGAAATTGATTAACACACATTCCTAGCTAGCTCAAACTCCTACACCCACCATAACCAGTAACATCCTCGCACTGATGACACCCAAAAGGTCCAAACAGCTGTCTGTGAGTAGGTTTACACAGTCTGCGCAGGCTGTGCTGAAAAGCAGGCATAGGGGCCTATTCTACTAGCTCGGAATTGTGACAAACCGCCTCTATAGTACACTTTGGAAGCAAATTTGCATGTTTTGCTATTTCTGTTAGCCCTTCTCCTGTCCAAACCATGCAAAAAGGCTTTCTTTTTTCCCTTTTTATTAGAAGGGTTTTCATTGTAGCAGTGCCAATCTGAGCGGAATGACCACAATCACATTTCTTGCAAACTCCCTGTATTCTAGTAGCTCTGAAAAGTGCAAAAGTCTTAAATCGCTTCTGAAACAACTCGCATGTTTTTCTCGCTACCTCAAAGCAGGCGAGAGAGAAATTGCACGTTCCTTCCAGAGCCTGAAATAGGGATTCTGCGTGGTGGCGCCATGACAACAGCATTCCCCAGCATTTGGGTTAGTTCAATGCTAGAGGTTATGTGGAGTGAGGTTTGAAGGGACATGTATACAACTGGAGATAGTACAGGCATACCCCGGTTTAAGGACACTCACGAGTAGGGACATATCGCCCAATAGGCAAATGGCAGCTCGCGCATGGTCCTGTCAGTACGTCTTGTACAGCAATACCGACTCCCTACCTGTACCGGAGCTGTATTGGGTTAGGAACTCCTGGCATCTTTTTTTACAATCTTTCGCTAATGTTTTTTTTGGTGACCAGACGTTTTTTCAATCCTCAAAGACAAAACGTCGTCACGCCCCTTTTCTTTGTTTGCAAAGTAATTTTAAGGGCATCGTTCATCAAACTGATAAACAAACAGCTGATACGAGCGAATTTAGCAGACTCAGAGAAAAAACGAAATATTGATTTTTTTCTCTCTCTCCCGCAGGATAGAAATAAGCGAAAGTCAGGTCATCGGCTTTAAATGTCCAGCGTCTTGCAGGCCAATAGGAACCCGTCACATCATCTCTGGCGGCTTCATATTGGCCCGAGTGATGACAGACATTTAAACATGAAGGTGATGTAGTTCAGTTCTGAGACCCGGGGAGCGGGGGGGGGGGGGGGGGCAACCAAGTGGTTAATTGGTTAATTTTAGGGGCACCTGTTAAATTATTTAGTACTAGCTGAGAGACCCGGCGTTGCCCGGGATGTAATGTTCCCGTTCCCCTCTCTCTCCTCCCCCCTCTCTCTGTTTGTCCCCCATTCACATCAATCCAGTCCCCCCCCTCCCTCCCTCCTTTACAGCTTCATGTAGCGTGTGTGCGTCAGTCACTGTGTGTTTGCGCGCGCGTCAGTGAGTCTGAAGCAGAAACACAAACACACACAGACTGACTGACGCACACACAGTCAGTGTGTGCCTCAGTCAGTGTGTGCGTGCGTGTGTGCGTCAGTCAGGGTTTGTGTGCGCGTCAATCAGTGTGTGCGTGCGTGCGGCAGTCAGTCAGTGTGTGTGCGCGTGCGGCAGTCAGTGTGTGTGTGTGGGGGTGTGTGCGCTTGCGGCAGTCAGTGTGCGCGCGTCAGTCGGTGTGTGTGTCAGTCGGTGTGTGTGTGTCAGTCGGTGTGTGTCAGTCGGTGTGTGTGTCAGTGTGTGTGCGCGCGTCAGTTAGTGTGTGTGTGTGTGTGAGCCAGTGTGTGTGTGCGAGTCAGTGTCAGTGTGTCAGTCAGTGTGTGTGTCAGTCAGTGTGTGTGTGCGCGTCAGTTAGTGTGCGTGTGTGTGTGCGTCAGTCAGCGTGTGTGTGTGTCAGTAAGTTGTGTGTCAGTCAGTGTGTGGGAGGTGATGTGAGTGGAGCGCCGGGGAGGGGAGCACCAGGGAGGGGAGGCGTCAAAGGCAGGGAGGGGAGGCGTCAAAGGCAGGGGGGGGGCGTCAAAGGCAGGGGGGGGCGTCAAAGGCAGGGGGGGGCGTCAAAGGAAGGGGGGGGCGTCAAAGGCAGGGGGGGGGCGTCAAAGGCAGGGGGGGGCGCGTCAAAGGCAGGGGGGGGCGTCAAAGGCAGGGGGGGGGCGTCAAAGGCAGGGGGGGCGTCAAAGGGGGGGGGGGCGTCAAAGGGAGGGGGGGGCGTCAAAGGGAGGGGCGTCAAAGGGAGGGGGGGGCGTCAAAGGGAGGGGGGGGGGCGTCAAAGGGAGGGGGGGGGCGTCAAAGGAAGGGGGGGGCGTCAAAGGGAGGGGGGGGGCGTCAAAGGGAGGGGGGGCGTCAAAGGGAGGGGGGGGGGCGTCAAAGGGAGGGGGGGGGCGTCAAAGGGAGGGGGGGGGGCGTCAAAGGGAGGGGGGGGGGCGTCAAAGGGAGGGGGGGGGCGTCAAAGGGAGGGGGGGGCGTCAAAGGGAGGGGGGGGGGCGTCAAAGGGAGGGGGGGGGGCGTCAAAGGGAGGGGGGGGGCGTCAAAGGGAGGGGGGGGGGCGTCAAAGGGAGGGGGGGTCGTCAAAGGGAGGGGGCGTCAAAGGGAGAGGGGAGGGTGGCGTCAAAGGCAGGGGGGGGTGGCGTCAAAGGCAGGGCGTCAAAGGCAGGGGGGGGGGCGTCAAAGGCAGGGGGGTGGGGGCGTCAAAGGCAGGGGGGTGGGGGGCGTCAAAGGCAGGGGGGCGTCAAAGGCAGGGGGGGGCGTCAAAGGCAAGGGGGGGGCGTCAAAGGCAGGGGGGGCGTCAAAGGCAGGGGGGGGGGCGTCAAAGGCAGGGGGGGGGGGCGTCAAAGGCAGGGGGGGCGTCAAAGGCAGGGGGGGGCGTCAAAGGCAGGGGGGGGCGTCAAAGGCAGGGGGGGGGCGTCAAAGGCAGGGGGGGCGTCAAAGGCAGGGGGGGGCGTCAAAGGCAGGGGGGGGGCGTCAAAGGCAGGGGGGGGGGGGCGTCAAAGGCAGTGGGGGGGGGGGGCGTCAAAGGCAGGGGGGGGCGCCTCAAAGGCATGGATTCCTCCCCCTGCATTTCCTCACCTAGCAGCATTAAGTCCCTGCCGCCCTCCTCCTGCTCCTCGGGGATGTTGAGCCGTAGAGAGCGTGCTCTGGGAGGTAGGTGGGGAGTGAGGGGGGGGAGAGGTGGGGAGGGGTGGGAGAGGTGGGGAGGGGGGGGGGGAGAGGTGGGGAGGGGGGGGGGAGAGGTGGGGAGGGGGGGGGGAGAGGTGGGGAGGGGGGGGGAGAGGTGGGGAGGGGGGGGAGAGGTGGGGAGGGGGGGGAGAGGTGGGGGGGGAGAAGTGGGGGGGGAGAAGTGGGGGGGGAGAAGTAGGGGGGGGAGAAGTGGGGGGGGAGAAGTGGGGGGGGAGAAGTAGGGGCGGGAGAAGTGGTGGGGGGAGTGGGGGAGAAGTGGGGGGGGGGGAGTGGGGGAGCGACACATGCGACACCTACCTGTAGTTCCGGGCGCCGCCATCTTCTCACTGGGCGCGGCGAGGGAGGAAGGGGGTCCTTCCGGGCGCTGCCATCTGTTCCAGTTGGAGCGGCGGCGTGGGAGGGAGAGAGGTGAGTTGTAGCGGCGAGGGGGAGAGAGACCTGGCGTTGCCCGTGAGTAAAATTTCCCGCTCCCTTCTCTCTCCCTCTTTCTCCGTGTTCCCCAGAGGGGAGGGACGAACAGTGGACAGGAGGGTGTGGGACGGACAGTGGACAGGAGGGGGGGACGGACAGTGGAAAGGAGGGGGGAACAGTGGACAGGAGGGACGGACAGTGGACAGGAGGGGGGGACGTACAGTAGACAGGAGGGGGGGACAGTGGACAGGAGGGGGGGACAGTGGACAGGAGGGGGGGACAGTGGACAGGAGAGGGGGAGGAGGGGGAGGGGGGGGAGGTGGACAGGAAGGGGGGCAGTGGACAGGAGGGGGGGCAGTGGACAGGAGAGGGGGGGAGGTGGACAGGAGAGGGGGGGGCAGTGGACAGGAGAGGGGGGGGGCAGTGGACAGGATGGGGGGGGGCAGTGGACAGGACGGGGGGGGCAGTGGACAGGAGGGGGGGGCAGTGGACAGGAGGGGGGGGCAGTGGACAGGAGGGGGGGGCAGTGGACAGGAGGGGGGGCAGTGGACAGGACGGGGGGCAGTGGACAGGAGGGGGGGGCAGTGGACAGTGACACACACACACACACACACACACACACACACACACGTACGTCTCAGTTGATGCGCCCTTTCTCAGTTCCGTTTGGCGCCGGAGGTGGGGGAGCGACACCTACCTGTACTTCCGGGCGCCGCCATCGTCTGACTCGGCGCCACGAGGGAGGAAGGGGAGCCGCCATCTTACGCGCCGCGTGGCAGCTGCCTGTTCCCCCGCCGGGGGTAGGGGAGAGGTGATTTGGAGCGGGGAGGGGGGAGAGGTGATTTGGAGCGGGGAGGGGGGAGAGGTGATGCCGCTGGGGAGGGGGAGAGGTGATTTGGAGCGGGGAGAGGTGATTTGGAGCGGGGAGGGGGGAGAGGTGATTTGGAGCGGGGAGGGGGGAGAGGTGATGCCGCTGGGGAGGGGGAGAGGTGATGCCGCTGGGGAGGGGGAGAGGTGATGCCGCTGGGGAGGGGGAGAGTTGAGTTTGAGCGCCGCTGGGGAGGGGGAGAGGTGATGCCGCTGGGGAGGGGGAGAGGTGATTTGGAGCGGGGAGGGGGGAGAGGTGATTTGGAGCGGGGAGGGGGAGAGGTGATGCCGCTGGGGAGGGGGAGAGGTGATTTGGAGCGGGGAGGGGGAGAGGTGATGCCACTGGGGAGGGGGAGAGGTGATTTGGAGCGGGGAGGGGGGAGAGGTGATTTGGAGCGGGGAGGGGGAGAGGTGATTTGGAGCGGGGAGGGGGGAGAGGTGATTTGGAGCGGGGAGGGGGAGAGGTGATTTGGAGCGGGGAGGGGGAGAGGTGTGTGTGTGTTTTTTTTTTTTTTGGACCTTTGGCCCGTCACTCCGCCTCAGGCCAATGAGAGGTGTGGGGGGCGGGCCAAGGGGGTGGTGTGTGTGTGTGTGAGGCCAATGAGAGGTGTGCGGGGGCGGGCGGGCCAAGGGACCAATGAGATTGCCCCTAGGGACACCGGACATCCAGGCAGGCAGGCATGCAGGCAGGCATACAGTGCTTTCACTAATATAGTATAAGATGCTTTAATGGTTCCATAGTGACTAAATGCACTGCAGGTGTGTTACTTTTTAGCCCATCTCCATTAAGACTCATTGTAAATGCATATACAGACATATGGCTCTTTTTCATTATTTGTAATCTAATCATGCTGCCATTGTCAGACAAATAACGATTGTAGAATGACAAGCATGGGATAACTTTATATGTATACAGTAGGGCCCCGCTTGTCGGCGATCCACCAATATGGCGGTACCGAGAAGGGGCCGCCATGTCTGCACATGCGCAGAACGGGGGCTGCGGAGGTTACGCATGCACAGAACGGAGGTCGCGCATGCGCAGAAGGGGTGACTGCAGGCCTACGCATGTGCAGACCTGCAGGAGACGCCAAAAATCGCTGGTTCGGCTTTCCGGCGGGGACATAGAACACAACCCGCCGTATTAGAGGGGCCCTACTGTAATTACAAAAGACCTGGCAAAGATTTTATTTTAATGGGGAATTGCATTTTACATTTGTTTTATATATTTTATCTGGGACGGTTTCTTTAAATGTGATCTGTCATTATACCTGTACCATATACTTGGAATTGATAGAGAACAAAAAAAAACCTGTAGTGTGCCTGATAAATGTAGCACTAAGCTACTATACTTATCTTCAGCGTTCCGAAGCATTTAGCTGAAGTCCCAACTGGTGCCTTAAGGATACATGCCTTTATCAATGGCATTCAGCAGACCTTGGGAGATGGAGGAAATATTGACCCATAGGCAGGTAGACACACATACATTTTCTCTCTAACTCTATAGACAAATCCCGGTTGAACAAATCCTTCTTCTACAGCAGATCAGAGGCCAATAAGAATACGTCTTGGCTTTGGTAGAGAATCACGGTCAATTGTGTACTCAAGGTTTAAACACCGCAACATACAGAAGAGTATAAAAAACAAAACTGAAATCTCACCTGAAAATAGGATCTTTTCCCACACGCATTCTTGTCTGTTCCACGTATGAATGACTGAGCCACCTGTACTGAAGCAGGGGTAGCCTGATAACCTGACCCCTGTTGGTGGCCCTTGAGGACAGTAGTTGCCCACCTCTTCTGTAGGTTTTACCAGAACGCAGAAAAACATCTACCATGTTCTTGTCTGCAACCTTGTACAGTAATTACCTACAAATTGGGTTACCTCCTGAATCAACCACCCTTTTGTTTTACAAATACGAAGAGGATGGGGAAGAACTCTATGATAAATTATGCAAACAAAATACAGTTTATTAAAGCCAATTGTAATTAACTGCATAAATACAAATCCAATCATTTTTTCCGCTGGGAGTTTTTGAATAAATAACGTGTGATCCTTCTGTGTATCCTTGGAAGAAGTTGACACTGTCGCATGCATACATTCATGATCTGTTTTTGTTATAGATTTCAACGCCTTTAAAATGAAAATTTTTATATCAGGCATGCATCTTTTGTCAATTCCAGAAGTGTCCCCACCATGAACTCTTTGAATAGCAATGAGAATGATGATATACAACAGCACCTTACATTAAAATGCTTTTTGAAAATTGGGAGAGGAATTCTTTTCTCACCGATTTGTCATGTAATTCATCAATATTGCCACCGAGATGCCACTCCCACTGTAAATGATGGATAACATGCAGGATTTCCGTCAAGGCTAACCTTCTCTTCAGCCTGATTTACAATTTTTTTTGCCACACTAGCCCATTCGGTTGGGTGATTCTAAGTCTGATGAATACCCTTTATATTCCATTACTTTCTGATTAAGACAGAAGCCCAACATTCATCACAAGCTCTTCATGCCCAGGAAAGGTTTAGTTGTGCAATATTTCCCTTTGACCGGATTAAAGATTGGGGACACCAGATTGGTTCAATTTATGATAATAGTAACACCCATTATTGTCAGATAAAAGTATTTACAGTTGATGTAGTTCAGAGGTGACAAGACATGGCTTATTTAGTACTTACAACTCCATAGGTTTCTAAAGACATACTTCTGCCTCAAACCTCTCAAAGATATATGGCAATCTTTATAGAGTGGTGCTACACCATAAGACACTGTCTGGCCATATTTATTTGAATATGCCATAAAGTGTCTTATGAAGCCGTACTGAGTCTTACAGCACCATAAGAAACCTTATGGTCCAATTATTTGAATAAGCCGTAAGGCGTATTGTGGCTCAGCACCGCTTCATAAATTAATCACTGGTCTATTTTTATCTGGACAAAATACAGTATTGCTGTTAAATTATGTTTGTAAGTCACGCCTCTCCTAGCCAACAGTACCCATCCCAACCTCTGCACACGTTTGCGGTGAGGAGTGCTTTAATCTTCCGCAAAGATTTAGATCCATTTGTTCTAAGGGAATTTGAATGTTCTAGAACAGAGGTCCCCAAATCCAGTCCTCAAGGACCGCTAACAGTGCAGGATTTAAGGATATCCTCTCATTAGCACAGGTGGCCCAATCATTTTGACTTAACCACCTGTGCTCTAGCAGGGGTATCCGTAAGACCTGCACTGTTAGTGCTCCTTGAGGACTGGAGGTGGGAATCCCTGTTCTAGAACATAAGAGTATATGAGACAGAATTTGTAAAAGGGATGATGTACTATCAAACTTGTCAGTGACCCACATTCAATATTCTGTCAAGTCGCTCCGTAATGCTAGGAGAGATCAAGTCCTTTCAAATAGGGATATATCTCATAGCCTATTGAATAAGTTCTTTATCCCTGATGCTGTAGTTCTAGCTTCGGATTTGTTCACCTGGTGAGCTCATTCTATAAGATTCCATCTATTTTTTTAAAGGTATGTATTCCTCCCTAAGAAAGCTACTGTGCAACTCTGCGTTCTGCAAGAATATAGAGATCAGTCACGGCTACGGTTTATGCAGTCTCCCTCAACCGGTAATGGAAGCCTTAATTACAAAATTAGAGAATGGGCCCAAACAGTTCAGACAATTAACAATCTTCTGAAAACAATAATATGAATACATAACCCAGAGCTTGTTTATAAAGCACACAATTTCAGTTTTATAATGCATACAAATTATTGCTTTCTTATATTAGGGACTATAACAGCAACATGGGATACTAGGTCCATCCATCCTATATTAGTTTTCTTTCTTCTGTTCTTAAAGTGGCTTTAAAACACAGGCACCTCTAGCAATGGAGTTGATGTATTAATAATTATATAGAAAATCAGGGAAATTAGGAAGGTCACTATGGTTTATACCAGTACATACATATTCTCTTTGGATTTCTCCATTAATAAAGTACTCTTACCTAGTTTAACATCAGAGTTTATTTTGAGCTCATGAGCAGGTTGTCATGGCAAAACACTAGTGGAGGATGCACAGCTGGATAACCAGCAGTCCTTATTTTTACCTGTTCTGTACACAGTGTCTAGACATATGCGCAAAACCAAAAAGCATGCCTGAACCTTTAGACAATTTAATGTATACAGCGCACAAAGCTGGAATATAGATGGGAGGTAATTTTGCCTTAACACTGCTGATCTAAATGTACACACAGTAGACATCTGCCAATAGGGTTTGCCCTATATTGTTCTGCAGGCTTCTCCAGCGAAAAAGCGATGACATGAAGGCAAATTTAAGAACGGATCAGGAAGATCAGGAGTAGAAGGAAGTTTTCAGTAGATTCTGAGGTGTAGGCATAGGTAGACGCAAGAGCGAAAATACTTCTAGCAATTTTTTTTAAAACAACTCTGACATTTTTTTATGTATTATAATGTTAGTCATTTTGTTTCTATAGCAACCATTTACAAAGTCACATCCCATTCCTCTTCTGAAACAGGCTCTGGCACACCCCTTTTTGAGCCCTGCCCTTGCTCTAGCAGTGCACCAATTGTATCTAGTGACTGTCTGGTCACATGATCTTCCCCACAGAACTTTGCATCTTTGGTCCTCTTCTGCTGCACTGACAGCCATTTAGTGAACCCCACGGAGACGAATCTTCACTGATCGATCGGCAACTTAGCTAATTACTTATCATTGTGTGGAATGTATTGATGCACATATTAAAGAGAAAAATAAATGAATAAATAAATGATAGCTTGGTCTGCTGCTTTAAAAACATTTGTGACTGGCCAACGGTATTCGGACAAAACAAATTTCGGTGTAGCCCGAGCACCAACTAGCGAGTGTCCGTGCACAATTCTGTATTAGAATCCCTCTTGGTTTCGCCAAAAGACAATGGGGTTTAGGAATCAAGCTTCAAAAATTGGTGTTTTGCTGCCAAGTTGACGGAGGCCCATTGTACATACGCCTCAGGGTCAGGGTATTGAAACCTGGGACTTGGGCAAATCCCCAACTTCCTTTGCCTAAGGCACGAAATATAGATTACAAGCTAGACTGGGCAGGGACTGTGCCTGTAAAACCATGTACAGTGCTGCTTAAATTGCTCTACATTGTAATCGTGAAGCCCATTGCTTCCCCTTGGGAGAAAAGAGCTGTATGACATGAAGTTGTGATATTACTCTGGACATAAGGAAGGGCTTTGATAATGCAGAAAATGGATACAATGCATTTCTATTCATCCTCTTAATTTTAAAGAGGCAATAAAAGCATGCAATATTTTTTGCAATTTAGTTTTATTTTTTAACATCGAATTGAAGCAGGGCCGGAGATATAAACCTCCGTAGGGGGAGCCGGTAGCCGTTCCGCTAGCTGGGTTCATGTAATGGCGGAGTTTCAAAACTCCCGCGCCCTGCGGGCCAATAGGAAGCCGTGACATCAGGTTCAGTTTTCTATTGGCCCACATGACACAGGCGCTTTAAACATTGCCCAGATAACTGGCACCGTCTTGGGAGGTCGATCTTGGGAAGAAGAGGGTCCCCAAGAGCTGAAATTATTGGGGTTCCGCTCCAGAGACCCCCTGCTTCAACCCCATGTTAAAAAATAATGAATAAAAAAAAAAGCTCATTAATTGCCCCTTTAACAAACTATACAGTAACATGCATTCTAATCTATATTTATCCATTCCCTACGGCAGCGGTGCGCAAACTGGGGAGCGCGAGAATTTGTAGGGTGGAGCGGGTGGTTACAGAGGCCCCGCGCTCTGCCCCACGACACTTAAATTAAATGCCGGGGGAGGCGTGAGGCCTCTGTAACTCACCTACCTGCTCTCTGCGGGTCTTCAGCGATGCGTCGCCATGGCAACTCTGCGTCAAATGAAGCCGTGGGGTTATGCGACACCATGTGTCGCCATGGCAACGCACGCCACATGACGTGGCATGACCCGCGACATCATTTGACGCAGAGTCATTGGGAGAGGGGGGGGGGGCGCAAACGCTGCGGCTCCCGGGCAGGGGGGCGCAGCCCAAGAAGTTTACGCACCCCTGCCCTAAGAAAAAGATGAGCAAACTTGGCCAAATTCGCTTCGCCCAGGGTCACTTGAATGTTCCAAAAGGTAGGGCAACATGGGAGACATTTAGTAGCGTACCCCGACACTTGCACGCAGTACCTCCACAAACACTCACCTATGCAACATGATACCTGGAAAATAAGCTCATTTCATTATGCAAGGTTATGCAAATGATTGAAACCAGCACATTACCCAGGAATCCCACCAGGTGCTGCATAGATGAGTTATTTTGGAAGGTATACAAGTCAATAGCTCCTCTACTAAACAGGAGAAATGTGCATGAAAAAAAGAATAATCTGCACAAGGAATAAAAAATAAAAAGTTATGGCTACAAAAATACATTAAAGTGAAGCCTAGCTGCATTGTTCTGCAATTTACAGACAGTCAAAGAGCTGTAGTGTTACATTTGTTTTATACGCGGAATTAAGCAGTCTGTCTTAAGCTCGGTACAGCCAAAAGGGAAGGGACCGAAATGTAGGTCACAATACCCACTTGTATATTAGTCTATTAGCAAATATAGCTAGCTAACCCACACATACACAGGCAAGAATGTATCCAGACAACAGTGAGGCCCAATAATAGAAAGCTGTATTAATGATGCTTCTCACTCTAAATTATTGCAGTTAAAAGTTTTATTGAACAAAGGAAGGTAAAACACGGTAATCAGTTCACTGAGCAAAAGCAGCTTTTCCTTCTTCAGCTGCATTTTGTGCTAAATAACCTTAAACTGAGGCTGTACATTGGACAAATTATATGCAAGTTATTCCAACATTAAAGGAGGAAAACGGACTAAATATATTCCTTGGAACCATTTGGTCAGAGGACAAATTTATTTGTTCCAGGTTAACATGTCTAGCCCTTATCTAATTGAATTCAGTATAGCGATACAAACATTTCAAGCAGCTATACTGAATTTTCAATAGTTCTTGCTCCTAAAGAAGAGACATCATGAGCAGAAGAATAATTTTCTTCCATGAAATCAAATTTGAAAGGATGAATGTAGCATCTAAAACAAATTGCGTAGTGCAGTTGATTCAGAAACACAATCAATCAGAAGTTATTGGGGATGGGGAGGCATGAAAGGCCTGATTTTCAATTTTTAACTTCTATAATCTGACGAGGAAGCCTTATTAGCTTGAAAAGGACACATTTAATGAAGTGCTTAATTAGATATGTCAGCAGACATTTCATGGCAGAAGACCATTTTTTTTTAATTTCAATTTTAAATTGAAAATGACATTTTCCTTTTTGGCCGTCACAGGAAAAACTACTCAAACATCAGGAGGTTTTTAACAGCTGTAAAGCAAGGAGCCCCGCATTCAACAATATTTAAATAAGTACCTAATTGAAATCTTTGCTAGACTATGGTTTATTTTTGTTTTTGCTAGACATCTGGCCATTTTAAATAGATTTAACAATATTGTTAATCACTTTAATAAATAACCTAAGCCAAATGAATAGTACAAATAATATTATAGTCTTTGTTGAAGTATCTTTGCCAATTCCTGTTGGCTAAGCCTATTTGATACTACAGTATTCAAGGAAAATGAAAGAATCAACGATGATGCAGTGCAAAGATATTATTACATCTTTAGTCAAAGGATGTCTTCAAGGTGCTGAGAGAGGAGATTCTCTAGATGGTGAACCAATATTGTCCTCCGGTGGAAAAACTGTTAGAGTACAAGCTCTGATGCCACCAAGAGATTCAGGAAGGTCAAACACTTTGTGCCATTCATCTTTTTCAGGGTCATATTTCTGGACTATTTCAACCATACATCTGTTGTTCCAAGAATATCCTCCAACCACGTAAATTTTATTTTCAAAGACGGCCACCCCAACGTCACTTTGTCCTCGTAACATTGCAGCTATCGGAGTCCACAGATCTAATGACGGGGAGTAGTATTCACAACTGAGAACGTCATCGTAATCACTAGTTCCTCTGAAATGATTTCCACCAATGACGTAAAGTTTGTCTCCAACAGTGCACATGCAGTGCAGGCCTCGGACTGTAGTCATGGGAGCTTTCTGAGTCCATTTATCGGTGTCCGGGTCGAAACACATCAGTTCTTTCTGGAAAGTATCATGAGTAATTCCTCCTGGTAAAACAAAGACATAGTACAACAATAAATATACTCTAAACCAGCACATCAGATGAGGGGCCCAATTAAATTTCATTGTACTTCATTCGGGCCAAAAGTACCATCCATTTTAAAAATATGTATATAAAACAGTTATATGCTAGATGTCCTCATTAAGCTCACTCTTTCCGCCCTCCTCCCCCCCTGCTTTCTCCCTCACTTTCCCCACTCTTATCCCCTGTCCACACTTAGCGGGTGAGAAGAAACTCAGACCGGGGCAGGAACCAGGTGAGGCAGAATGAGGCGAGAGCTGGTGTGGGGAAGGGGCCCGTGCTGCCTCTTCCATGCTGCTACGCGCAATTGACTGCAGCAGGATCCCACACAAACGGCCCCTCCTATTGGCCAGGCAAGTCTCGTGTGAGTTCCTGCTGCAGTCAAGTGTGGGAGAGCAGCATGGAAGAGGCAGCACAGGCCCCTCATGTCCCTGTCTGCGGGTTTGTCAGGTGTGTCCGGAGGGGGGGGAGGGGGCCTCTAAACAGTCAAAATAAGACTTCTAACAATGAGCATTATGTGCTAAATTCATAGAACAAAAAATATGTTCCTAAAATGTTCTGCTCTTTAGCTTATATTTACTCATTTCATGCATGTCAAAAACAATATTGTTATATTCATGTGATGCAGTAAAATGCACTGATGTGTATGGTGCCTCACTGGTTTTAAAAAAAAACCTCCTGTTCCAATATAAATCTCCATAGGCAGTTTATGCTGTAATGATGTAAGCCGTACAGAGGGTGTTTTAAACATATTTTACCTTAGAAATGAAGAACCAGAAATGCTGCAGCACTGTTAACTTCCTCAGTGCCTGTGCAGATGTCTGCATACAATACTGCAGTAGATGGTGCTAAACAGGCCCACACAATATAAAAAGGAACAAAATGCAGAAGACCCCAGCACTCTTTAATCCGTCATATCATATCGCACACTGGTACAGGACAAACTGAGCGACGTTTCGGGCCTGAGAAAGCTCAGACGCATTGCTCAGTTTGTGCTGTACCAGTATGCGGCAATATGAATGAACCGAGAGAAGACCTGTTATCTCATCAAGGAGTGCTATGGACATTACGCCATGCCTCTGCTGCAGTTTGTTCCAGGTCGCTGCGGGTGGTGAACGGTGCTCTCATGCACACCCATCAATAGCCAAGAGGTTGGCTCCTAAATATTTCTAGTTAAGTGCTGTCCACAATAACTGTTTACAAAATGGGATAATATGGCCAAATACAACAGTGAGGCATTTAAAATGTGAATTGCCCCATTAACTAAGGTGAGGTTTTAGGATATCCCAGCTTCAGCATAGGCCGCTCAATCAGTCCCTGCTTCAGTACTGGTGGCTCAATCAGAGGCTCAGTCTTAGACTGAGCCAACTGTGCTGAAGCTGGGATATCCTGAAAACCTGACCTGTTGGGGAGGGGCTTGAGGACTGGAGTTGAGCTTAACCACCACCGTTTATATTCTGATACATGTGTCATATTCCTGATCAGCAATACCATGTGAATGTCATGTGAAATCAAAATGTTCTGTTTGTGTTTATTTTCTGCCTGCCTCAATACTGCACTGCCTCAAGGACAGAATTTCTTATGACTGTAAATTACCTACTTTCCAATGGTCAGAGAGAAATATTGACAAAACTAGCAAATAAAATAAAAGACACATTTTCAAAAACAAAAAGCACGGTCACTAAATACAGGTGATATCTTAGTTCAGATACCATTGTATTCATCAATTCATGCAACATATTGCTTTGTCAATTTTCCAAAGTAAATACATGCATGACCCAGGGATAGAACAATTAAATATGTATTAATCTTTAATACATTAAGTGGGACAGAGAAATCATGTTCCCTTACATCAAGGAAAGGAGAGCTAATCACAGGAAGGGCATCCATCTCACTACGATTAGGCCAGTACCAAGCTGCTGTTGTGCTGTATTGACCGTCTTTGTGAAAGGAATATTCTTCCTGTGAAACTGTTCCTTGCCATCAGTAAGGACCACTTGCATGGCCTATGTTAATGTACAGCCAGACGTTCAAAGAACGGCTACTCTGCTTACAATTGTTTCAGGCAGAGGAGAAACCGATTACCTATTGATTTAACCCATCACTTAGGTTTATTGATGACATAACACGGGTAGCACTTATGTAATTGAATACATCACGAGACCAACAAATACAAAATATTAAATAGAGACAGAGGATTTCTTCTAAACCACAAAATCTGTGTTTTGTATTTAGATTATTTTTAAGGCATCTTGGACATGTCTCATTGCCATTATGTGGGATTTTGAACAAAGAATGCTTTATTATTATTTTTATTTTTTTTACAGACCTCAAGGTTTGTTTGTAGTAAATTTGTTCTTTGATGTTGTATATGCATTAAGGCACGGGTGGCTCAATCAGTTCCTGCTTCAGCACAGGTGGCTCAATGTGCTGAAGCAGGGATATTCAGAAACCCTGATCTGTTTATAGCTCTTGAGGACTGAAGTTGGCCATCCCTGCCTTAAGGGCTGACATTTAAGGATAACTTTATATAAAGGAACTCTTGCACACATTGCTACCCTAACGGCACACCCAATGTTTAAGGTGTTTGTAGTTTTCAAAATAACTAAAGAAGAAAAACGGAACCCCTATTAGTAATGTACTTACCTGAAATATACATAAGTCCCCCAAATACAGTCCCAGCGTGCCCGTAGTGGGGCTCATTCATTTTTGCAACGTAACTCCATTCATTTAATCTTGGATTATAACATTCCACAGTGGCTGCAGTGAAGCACAAACATAGAATTACAATCACAAAGTCATGTTTACCATAATTACTGACCGATAAATACAAATATTAATAGGAGAATATGCATTTTATTTCAAATCATGCTACTCTTCGAACATACATTTGTTGCAAGTGTGGACCGGAAACATTTTCAAAGCTCTCTACGGTATAATTTAGTTGTTTACAGAGGCAATCCAAGTGCTTTATTTTTTAATATTTATTTTCTTTACACATGATTGAAGCAGAAACTGAACTCAGCTCTGGGGACCCCCTGCTTCCAGAGATATTGACCTCTGAAGGTGCCAACCGAAAGCCACACCGATGTCCTACTGGCCTGCAGGAGTTTTGAAAAGCGGCCCTTATTTGAACCCTGCTACCCAGCCGAAGCGGTACTGGCACCCCCTATGGAGGTCTGTATCTCCGGAAGCAGGGGATCCCTGGAGCTGAAATTAAGGGTGTTCCTCTCCAGAGACCCCCTGCTTCAATCCTGTGTAAAAAAACAAGTGCTTGAATTGCCTCTTTAATCTTATGTTGATCCTCGAAAAAGGTACCAACACAGAAAAAAAAATCTATACTTCTCCAGAAACAAATATGGCTAGTAGATACATTATAAAAATCGAAATGTCCGCATAATTATTGGTCCAACCTTTCAGAGATCTAACCCGGCAACCTACATTTGTAATTTTATCCCCTTTTCTGGACCAATTATGTTCTGATGAACCATTACACACAACTACATGCATGTCGCACTGTATGTGTGTGGGACCCAATAACAAGGCACTCACTTCCTTTCGGAAAAAGATTAAACGTCGGGTGAATTGGATGTCCCTTCCTATTCCGGCTTCCCCTCCCAACTCGTTGTGAGCTCTCTGTCACTGTGTATGTATATCAGTGTGACACAGGGGCACACTCAAACGGACTTTCTCATATCTCCACTTTCAGGTCTGACTAGCTCCACCCCCTCTTAATTAGCTCTGCGCCCCACTCTCCGACCCCCCAGCTTTCCTTACTGAGTTGTGAGGCAGTGACTTGACAGGTCAGTCATCACTGTGCACAGCACAGGTGCCAAGCAGTTCATTTTAGGTGCCCGGAATTCACCACCCCGGTTTTATATATCTTGCCATAACATTGCAGTCACTTGCTTATGCAGTCTGTGTCCCTGTGGTGTCTTACGGAAGTAGTTTATTCTCCAATTTTGGCAAAAGCAAATCTTGCAGAAACTCCACATATTTTCTATATCATAACTATTATATCATATCTATTGTTAATTGTAACAGGCCCCTCACACTTCACACTAATACCACCGCACTCGGTCACAGCACGTTTGATGTCGCGCAATAAAGCCATACTGGCATGCTGCACCAAAGGCAGCAGGGGTTACATTTTAGGTGCCTGCGCTTCTTCCATACCTGGAATATTGGTTTATTTTTGTTGTTCGTATCATATGTTAATATCTTATCTATTAATCCTATATCTATTTGTATATACCATGGGCGGCCAACTCCAGTCCTCAAGGGCCACCAATAGGTCGGGTTTTAAGGATATACCCGTTTGAGCACAAGTGGCTGTGTCATTGACTTAGCCCCCTGTGCTGAAGCAGGGATATCCTTAAAATCTGATCTGGAGTTGGCCACCCCTTGTACAGTATATACCCATTGCCATTCTTACAGCAATATGTACTGTTCGTACATGTTTCCTATTAGATATGTGTTAATGTTCATTTCTCTCAGTCCACAGTCGCACAACATTTTCTCATTTGTTTTAGAACCAGAAGGAAGTTTGTTTCATTAAAGATTATACAATAAAACACAATTTCATGCCATCACACGTTGTAGCTAGCACTGGATTTGTAAAGCCTTAATCTCAGAATCACTCCATACACATATATACTTAAACTATACCAAAGTGCGAACGCTGCGCAAACAAATAACTTTTATCTCTGTCCGACCTCCCAATCATGGGGTACTGGCCTGTAGATCCTGGTGTGCTAGCACAATCGTTGGAGCTCAAATTGTGTGTGTGTGTTGCAGGCCTGGTGCTTCACAAAGATCAAACTGTGATGGCAATATAACTGCGGTTTATATCCTTTGTGGGAAGAAGAATTTTGACCCGCGCTCATGCTTCCTACAGATTTTGATGTAAATCAATTCCCTCCTTCCGCTGCTCCTGTGCGTGGGGGTACAGTTCTCCTCTCCTCCACAAAGAGTCCACGAAGATCACTCCACAGGTGGGTCAAACATAGAAGAAAAGAGGCACAGAGCGCACCAAGTTTGAAGTAATATGTAATGTATAGTAAAAAAACAAGAACAAATAGCAATTTACATATAAAATATCTGTAATCCAGTGAGTTCTTTAAAGAGTGATATCCATGCTGCCCCATTGGTGATTGCAAAGGAGGCAGCGCAGTGCTCGAGACACTCAATCCCACACACTGGGATCGAATAGTGTCTCTGTGTTGCTCTGCTACTTCCGGGTATGCGCAGTGGAGCGTAACCCGTATGCTGATGTCTAGCGTGTCTCCTAAGCTCACAGAGCAACACGGAGACACTATTCGATCCCAGTGCGCGGGATTGAGTGTCTCGAGCACTGCGCTGTCTCCTTTGCAATCACCAACAGGGCAGCATGAACATCACTTTAAAGAACTCACTGGATTACAGTTTTTTTATATGTAAGGCCGAGTCCAGGGTCACCGTGCTGAGGCTTGGCAGTGAGCCCCTGCAGCCGCAATGAGAGCGGCTTTAGCAGGGGCTCGCGTACACGTCCGCAGGCGTGCGGAGGCGTAGCTGCTAATTTTTTTTTTAGTTTGAGCGCTCACGGGAATGCAGGGCCGGTCACACGAGTGGTTCGCCCCATTGAGTGCGAACCAGCTCCGTGACGTCACTGGCCCGCCCCCGGACGGCGATGAAACTAAGGCCAGGAAAAGCACCCGCTTTCCCTCAGCCTCAGCGCGCCTCCGCACGGCTGCAGTCACCATGGACTCAGCCTTAGTTGCTATTTGTTCTTGTTTTTTTAACTATACATTACATATTACTTCAACCTTGGTGCACTCTGTGCCTTTTCTATATCCTTTGTGGGTTCGCTCACCCACTCCAACATGGTGTAATTCCTGCACAGCTGGGCTCCCTAATCTCTCTCTGTAGTAGCCTCTGTCTGCCTGCTACCCTCTGCACTGTCAGCTCCTGGTCTCGGCTGGGCCCTGCTGCATGCACTGGTCCAGTGGGGCAACTCTCTCTCTCTCTCTGCAGTTCCCTCTCTCTTATGGGTCCTGCATGGACTCTCTGTGCAGGATGGGCCTGCACACCCTCACCTCCCTTTCCAACTATCACCAACAGTCATTCCACTGGTTAAACACAGTCACATGGTCCAGTGGAGTGTAATTCTTAAAGTGGCCGTGTCCTGTGCTGATAGACACAGGGGGTTACATACTTGTATTTCAGCCAGTGAAAGTTAAGTGTAGTAAAGATGGCAGACAGATATTGTTGGTAACTAGCAACATGCACTGCATAACATTCTACAGAATCCTCCAACAGTGAATGCGGAGTTAGTTCCCTGCATGAAGAACAATTAATTGCTATAATAAAAATTTTAATTAAATCTTTGAAATTGTAAAAGCTTAAAACCCTATAGCCAAGCACGGAAAGCATGTTTCAAGGTGGCTTCTGTTTCAAGTTTAGAGAGATACTGTAACTCGTGTATCGAGATGGATTAAACGAGTAAAACAAATGGCATTCTGTCTGTGTTGTAGTGCAAAAATGGTAAATAATTGACATTTGGAGAGCTGGTAAAAAATATTGCTTAACAAATGACATTGCAATAAACAGTTCAGACACAAAAAAATCCCAAGAAATAAACTACTTTAAAGACGAGACAAAAACAGTACAGCAACACATTTTATGAGCTTGATTTAGAGGAAATATATGGTTAGGAAATATTGCCTACATTTTGCTTGCTGTCTCCAATGCCTCATATTTTAACATCAGTAAAACTGGCGCTACAGAAAGTTATTTCATGGAGAAAATTATTATATTTAATATACTGGACCATTGTATTTTGTAGAATCTCTCCACAGTAAGTTAGCAATACACAGATACAAGGAGCTTTACCTTAAAATGTCGTCGTCGTCCCCCCCCCCCCCCACCCCCAGGTGGGGAGCAGGGGCTTTCTGGAGCTGAACCATGTAAACTTCAGCTCTGGGGACCCCCTGCTCTCAGAAATACTCACCTCAAAAGGGGCTGCAGTATCTTATATGTTTAAAGGTCCTGCGTCACATGGGCTAATAGGAAGCTGTAATTGGATGATGTCATGGCTTCCTATTGGCCCGCAGTACGCGAGACCTTTACACAGACATTTTCCATGCCCAGCTAGCACTGCTTCCGGTGGTCCTTTTAAAAGCATCTCGAAAACTAGGGGCCCACGGAGCCGAAATTGTATTGTATTGTATGTCTTTATTTATATAGCGCCATTAATGTACATAGCGCTTCACAGTGGTAATACATGTGGTAATCAAATAAATAACAGATAATATAAATAACAGATCATGGGAATAAGTGCTTTAGACATAAAAGTAACATTAAGGAAGAGGAGTCCCTGCCCCGAGGAGCTTACAGTCTAATTGGTAGGTAGGGAGAACGTACAGAGACAGTAGGAGGGAGTTCTGGTAAGTGCATCTGCAGGGGGCCAAGCTTATGTATCATGTGTTCAGAATATCCACAGTGCTATTCATATGCTTCTTTAAGCAAGTGGGTCTTAAGGTGGGTCTTAAAGGTGGATAGAGAGGGTACTGAGGGGGAGGGCATTCCAGAGGTGTGGGGCAGTCAGTGAAAAAGGTTTAAGGCGAGAGAGGGCTTTAGATAAATTAAGAGATTGTTCAGCTCCAGAGACCCCCCAGCTTCCCACCTAGCAAGCCTACAAAACAAGAGGAAATGCCATTTTAACCAATGGCTTGTAGGAGGCTTTTAATAAAGCTAAAATGGTTTCATAGGCAAAACATTTAAAATGTGAACAATTGCTGTAGTGCTGTCGTCAACCAAACTGTTCATAAAGTTGAGCTGCAGAGTAGGAATACAAGCTGCAAGTTTATTTTATTTATTTGTTACTGCCTAAGCTGGTAATTGCTGTTATAAACTGCTTATACTTCAAAAACGACACTTTTTTCCCCTCATTTCTTGATCCACTAAAAATGATGCAAACTGGTTGTTTCTAATAAAGACCCATAAATCAATATGCAGGTGTGCGCACAAGCATTGCAATGAAGAACATGCCACCCAATTGTATGGTAATGTTTCAGGCACTTAGGGCAAACTAGTGATTTGTTACACTCCATCAGAGGTTTCCAACCTTTTTTTGGTTAAGGAACCCTAGAATTATATTGTGAAATTCTGCAGAACCCCGACCCTCTCTAATAGCACGTCTCAGATCAGATGCATTGTAAATTCCTTTGTATTTTGTACAATTTTCAAATGACCTGAAAATTGCTGGGAACCCCTTAGAGATGCCCGGGGAACCCAAGGATTCATAGGAACGCTTGATGAAAAACAATGGATTTCATAATGGCCACAAAATATACTACCCCTCACACTTCAACCCAGTACCTGTCTTCTATCAAGTTTATGTTTAGGGGTCCCCCATACAAGTATCTGGTTATTCATTCATTCATTTATCCTACTGTTGGGTTCTTTAACATTACGCAGTCACATGGTCTACCCCGCACACTTGGCTGGATATAAACATAAGTAAACATCTGTGAGCTACACATTACCTTTAGTAACCTACAAGAGCAGCGGTGCACAAACTGGGGGGCGCGCTAGATTTTCGGGGGCGGGGGCGCAGCAGTTATAGAGGTCCCGCGCTCTCACCCGAGGCATTTAAATTAAATTCCACCGACGCGTCGTCCTGGTAACCTGGCGTCAGATTACGCCGCGGGGTCACGTTATGGTGACGTGAAATCACATGGCCCGCACGTCATTTGACGCCGGTGTCGAGCAGGGGGGGGGTGGCATGATGCGCCGAGGAGAGCAGGCAGGGTGCGCACGTGGAAAAGTTTGCGCACCCCTAGAGCACATGCATCAAAATGTACACTCACGTTTCAATGTGTTACACGGTATTTCTAGAAGCAGTTACACAAAAATATTAAAATCTACCATGCAAAACTAAAAATGAAATGGTGCGTCTTCTCCATTAGCGTATTCATTGCTTCAAGAAGGGAACATCAATTTCGTAAAGACCAAACTGACTGTGATTGAATGGAATGTGATTGAATTTCACAAACTGACATGCGTTTTCAGAAATAGTACAGACGTTGCTTCAATGGTCTGAACTGAAGTGTTGTCATGTTACAAGCAGGAACCCCCCAATGACTTACCAAGTGAATGGAATATATTGACATCAGTTAATCATATTGATGTTTATTTCACTCAACATAACAAATGTTGCAAAAGTGACTTGGGATGTCGTGTGATGTAATGAGATAAGCGACACGTTAAAGGAGTCCTTCGTAGCTCGTAAGAGGAGCCATTCATGGTTTAGCTGGTCAGGCTTCTGTATATATACTGTACAACAAATTAATTTATTTTCTTTACTCCATCCTGAATTATTGAGGCCATCCAAATTTCAATCTGAGACTCATTTGTATGATTGCAGGTTCCACAGCGGTGGACTAAAATATTTAAAAAAAAATATCGTATGAGCCAGCCTGAATTTTTAGGTGCCAGGATTAAGGGGGGGGCATTGGCTGTAATGGCATCCCCCCATCGGCAGCTATGTGCATCTGTTACACACACAATGTGACTGGGATCTCACTAATTTGCTTTATCTCAGTGTGTGCATACACTATATCTGTATATGACACTGGGATCTGACTGCAAACTAACAATAGCTGCTGTATTTTAGTATTTATAGTGAATGTCACGGGAAATCTAAACGAGCAGATCAGATCATTACCATGCTGCAGCTACGTGGAAGGGGTGCGGTTACTAAAGCTTTGCACGGATTGGCTGATCCCTGGGCGATGTCGTGGGTTTCTGGGACTTCTAGTATTTACAGATAGATTAACTTGACTACCCTATTGGAAGAGGTGCAGTACTACAACTCCCAGACGCCCCGGCAGAGAAGGGAGATCACATGACAAGTAGCAGCCCTGAGCACAGGTGCCAGGAGTGGATTTTCAGGCACCTGAGCGACCAGGCACCTGAATTTTTCCACCTTTGGAAGGCTATAAAGTTAACTTAAATTTGTGACAATTGTAAACTGCTTTTTTTAAACAAAAAAACAAACAAAATAAATTGTAGGTATGTAGGGAGGTACCTGGCTGCAGGGGAAAGTGTGGGGCTTCTTACCTTCTCCTAATAATACGTTGCATTGTCATGGCAACGCGCCGCCATGTCACGGTGTCACGGTCCCATTTGACACCGTGTAGTCATGGCGACGCGTTGTCAAAAGCAGAAGAGGAGAAAAGAAGCAGGAAGAAAAAAGGCAAGAAAAAAAAATCAATAAAAAAAAGTGCCGATACACTATACCGGCGCGAACCATCACAAAAAAAGCCCTGCTTACAGTATAAATGTTTTTATGCAACACTTTGCATTCAACAAAACGTATTCTGTATATTTACTGGTAAAATAAAAGTTCCAATAGTAACAGCCTATGTGCATAATTAGAAACCACTTTCAGTTTCAAAATGTAAGGTTAATTTTTTTTTGTACGGATACCTACAGTTATTCAGAAGAATGACCAAACAAACATGCATGCACGTTGGCCTTCAAACAACAATGGTTCAAACTTAGGCGGTTATTCCTTAAACTGCAATAGTGCCCCGATCGGCACTATGGCAGTTGAAGAACGCACCTAGGCTCTGAAGAAAACATAGAAATGTCCCCATCACATATAATAACACGGATAGACTGAGGCACAAGTAAAAATGATTCAACATCCCTGAAAATGAAAAGTGACCTAAGCATGAACTTTAAGCAGCGCAGACAATTCCAGATAATTTGAACCATCTGGGAAACTTTGGCTTACGGCTTTAAACACTGAATTGCAGTATTAAACTGTTTTTAGATTGAGCATTTGATAGAGGCATCAACATTCAACAGTCACTGGGATTTTTTGGGGCAGGTTAGTACATGTCAAATGCAGTCTTAACATGTAAAACAATAAGGCATATCAAATATTCTTGCTAATAAATGAAATGTAATGCATATTGGATGTGTGTATTCTCTCCTTGCACTCCTTATATAACAGGATTAAAAAAAGTTTCTTCCATATATACTACAAACCATATATACTACAAAGGATACTTGATCCAGCTGGTTTCAGAGAAAAGCAATAATGAATTCTATGACATATTTTCAATTAACTGAAAATATTAATGGTTCCCACCAAACAAAAATAAAATGTTCTTGGACACCCACTACCTGGCCCTTTCACCTACCCAACAAAGGAACCAAAATGTTGATTATTACTGTAACAGAAGGCTGGCACCACAATGTGTGCTGGGGTTAATTAAATATATTGTATACTTGGTGTGACTGGGAGTCTTTCCACCAAAGATAAAAAAAAAAAAAGCATGCTAAACTTCATGGCACAAGATGATAGCATGTGGGTATCATCAAACAAAGGGTTGGAGGCAAATCAATAACATTTCTGTATACACTGCAAGCTCTCTCCAGGTAGAAAGAAGCACTGAAGGAAATTATGAGAACATTTTAACTATTTACTTTGAATTTATTTATAAAATGAGTAAGCTCATTAATGTTTACGTACGAAGAAATAAGCAGAACATTATTCTTAATAGATTTGAAAATGGTCTTAACCCTCTTGATGAACAAATGCAATCAGATAGAGAGGAGCTTGGAAGCCTCTGCCAATGATCAATGTTTTCATTACCATAAAACATGGTTACTTTTAAATTATTCACAAAGTATGTCAAACTACCATTAGGATTAACAGATCTGCACACGTCTATTGTACGTATTCAGTACCCTTACATTTAAAGCAGCTCTTCAGGTGGCATCTCTTGTTGGGGATAGATTTGAAGCACAGGGGTCTCCGGAGTTAAACTACCTTAATTGAAGCCCCGGGGACCCCCTACTTTCCGAGATACTTGCCTCCATAGTGGGTGCCGGTATCTCCATGTTTAAATGTCCATCATCACACAGGCCAAGAAGACAGGGATATCACAGCTTCCTTTTGGCCCGCAAGATGGACATTTAAAAAGTTGCCATTATATTAGCCACACAGCCCCATCAGAGCTGCTACCTGCAGAGGTGCCGGCACCACCTATGGAGATCAGTATCTCTGGAAGCACAGGTCCCCAGAACTGAAATTAATGTGGAGATTGGAGAACAATACCCAATAGCACCTTTTCCCAACATCACTGCTATACATTATTCATATAGCTGTAGCGGGGTAACCCTATTATTTTTAAATGAATGTGGTTCAGATCCAGAGACCCCCTTCTTCAATCCTACAAATGGGTAAAAAAAACAAAAAAAAACACAATTGCAATTTAGAGTTCTGCTTTGCCATCATAAATGATATTTTTCAGCAATAGTAACATAATTGTGGTAATTGCCAACATAGAAGAAAGCTCCCATCAAAAATGATATATTGGAAGTGATTTTTATGATACATTAACCAAACTTTACAACACTTTCAGGTTACTGAAATACTAAAAACCTAAACTACAAACAATTCTGGATTTAAAATGCAACAGGGATATACTTATGCATCCCCATACGTATTATATCATAATTAAAAGAATTTTTTCTTAGCTAAACTTTTTCAAAAGAGATGAACTGCAATGCATTTGATGATTAACTCATAAGGATATTAGAAGTTAAATACCTTTTTTGTTATTATAATCATCATTTCAATTGTCAAGTTAAAGCTATTACAACGTGGCATCAGGCTTAGGGCGCGCTTATAGTGCTGGCGACGCGCGACCGATGACGTCACCCGTCGCCAATGGCTAAAGTTGTAATTTGATTTTTAGCGACAAGGCCAGTGACGTCACTAAAAGGGGCTGGCCGCGCAATTTTATTGGTTTAGAGACAGTCACACGTGGCGACTGCCTCTAAAAAAATCAAATTTACCTTATATACACTGTAAAATCACGTAGATCATCAATAATCTGGGTTTCTGACTCTTTGTATTGTAAAGGAAAAACATGATGTAAGGCACTCCAATGTGAATTGACTTGATATCGCCTCAATGTTTATGTCTTAAGAAATACAATAAAAAAAGTTTGAAATAAAAAAAAAATCAAATTTACCCCACTTCAAAATTTTGGGTCACTCCATCGCGCTTACGACAGAGTCCATGTATTTGTTTTGGAGCGACGTTGCGTCGCCGTTGCAAGGCACTATAAGCACAGCCTTACAACTCACTCTTTGTAAATATCAAGTCTGTTCCACATAACCATCTAAAACAGTAACCTACAGCCACGAAACAGAAAAGGTACAGCTCAACCCCATTATAGCGCGATCCTCTACAACACAGATCCACTTATAACGCGGGGTGAGCATGGCGCCTGCTTTTTTTTTTTAAAAGCTTTATTGCTAACGGACACACACGGACACACATAATACTCCCCTGCACATCACATCCCATCCCCTGCCTGCATATCACCCCCCCAGCCTGCACATCACTCCTTCCTGCACATCACATCCCCCTGCCGGCACATCTCCCCCCTACCAATCACATCCCCCCCTTCCTGCACATTACCCCCGCATACACACACATCTTTCTCCCCTCCCTCCCTGTACCTCCGCTGGGGGGGGAGGAGAGAAGGGAGCTGGTTCCTGGCCGGGGACACACACAGACAGCCGACATCCCGGCCCAGACTCACCAGCTTCTCCTGTACGGCTGACATTGACACACACACACACACACACACACACACACACACACACACACACACACATATATATATATACATACACCTTTCCCCCCTCCCTCCCTCCCTGTACCTCCGCTGGGGGGTGGGAGGGGGGAGGAGGGAGAAGAGAGCTGGTTCCTGGCCGGGGACTCACACAAACAGCTGACATCCCGGGCCAGACTCCGTGAGATCCTCCCCCTGCCCCCCACCCCCCCCCCCCCCCTCTCGCAGAATCACATCTTCTCTGCACAGGATACAGATCAGCTGCTGCTGCAGATGCCGGATCGTCCTGCTTTGGGGTGCCGCTGCAACGCCAGGCTCAGGGAGAATTGGGAGAGTTATCCCAGCTCTCCCCCTCTGGCGGACGCGGAACCCCTGATCACGACGGCCATTTTTTTTTTTTTTTTTTAAATATCGCGATCCCGGTTATAACGCGGTCGTATTGGGTGGACCCTGAGGACTGCGTTATAACAGGGTTCAGCTGTATATAGAAAATATAACTCCCACATTATTACTTTATGAAAGAGAAGGAGAGGCTCCGAGTAAAGACACCGACTCTGTGGGGGAAGCGGGGTTTACGGAGGCCCGGCGCTCTTCCCGGTGGCACTTAAATGAAACGCCAGGGATGTGGCGAAGGCCTCTGTAAACGTCACTTACCATAGCTCAGGCGACTTCTGGAGACGCGTCGCCATGGCAGAGGTCATGGCGCCGAAGCCGAGGAGGGGCACGGAGAGAGGGGAACAGCCGGCAGGAAAAAAAGGAAAAAAAGCGATTGCGCTCCCTGCTGCAAACAATGACACTGAGTTTGAAGCAGGAGATCCTGGTTCAATTCCCAGGGTCGGCTCCCTGTGACCTTGGGCAAGTCACTGTATCTCCCTGTGGCTCAAGCACCAAAAACAGATTGTATGCTCATCTGGGCAGGGACAGTGTCTGTAACAATCCCGTGTGCTGCGTACCGCGCACTATACTGTAATTGTGAAGTGCTTCGAGTCCCATTGGGAGAAAAGCGCTAAATGAAATAAAGTTGTTGTTATTAAAGACTGGTACAAGGTTGAATACCTTGCGGATGCCAAAACAAACCTTGGGTTTTTTCCTAGATTTTTTTTACGCTTTGAAATCTCTGAACATTTCCCAAATCAAATAGCAACCGGTGATTTTCATTCATGTATAGATATAGTGTAATAGCTTTAGGACACAATCACAAATAGAATGTCTAAATATATCCCAGACAGATGACTAAATACAAGGAGTTAGAAAGTACACTGATAACTTGGCTAAAGGGTATTTTTCTTTTTTACATATGAAAATTCTTACCAAGTTCACCAGCTGCATTTCGACCACCAACTGCATACAGATGACCTTTAAGGGCACTTAGGTGGAAAAAGGTACGCTTTTCATTCAAAGATGCCACTTGCATCCACTTATTATAGCGGGGGTCAAATCTGAAGACTGTATCAACAGCCGTTTTTCCTTTGGTGTCATAATTGCTTTGTCCACCAACTACATATAGAAAATTTCCAATGACCGCTATTCCATGCTGGTATCTCGGTGCATCCATGGGCGCCAAAGATTTCCATTCATGTCCCTTCTCGTCGTACATCCGCAACTCTTTGCTAACAACCAGCTGCTGCCTTAAAACGCCCCCTAATGTTACTAAGTGCGTGCTGTCAGACCGGATGGCAGTTCTTTCGGACTGCATAACTGGCTGCATGAACGGCATCATTTGGTAATTGCTAGCTTCCAAAAGCAAATTCACACACGTATTATCAGTTCTCATGAAATCCACTGTCTGAACATGGTTGATAAGGTCTTGCGGTGTCATTAATGGAAATCGGATGTTCTTCATTAGTTTTGCAGCATGTTCCATTCGAGCGTCTTCATATCGTAGCCAACGACAAGCAGCCTTGAAGAGTTCAAGTTCGCTACATTGCTTAAGGCTATTGCTGGAAAGCACAAAGGCAAGTCGATCAAACGGCAGCTTCACAAACTCCCCAGTAGTTAATAGTGGTGGGAAATTTTTCAAGATGAAATTATTTACGTATTTGTCCACTTCAGTAAGATTGTAAGTGTTTGCGATTCGGCCAACTTCAACACAATTTTCCAAAGTGACCTTAAAAAAAAAAAAATTTGGACAAATTAGAAACATTTTACAGGAAGCGATGCATTCTAGCTTTACAGACAAGTACACATCTTCCAATTACTATATGAAAGGTGTTAGTAGTGAAGAAAACAGTCTTTACAAAAATGTTACACGCTCAATTAAAAAAAATTTTTAATATGGACTTCAAGATTACCTATAAAAAGAAAATAAACTGATGTCTCAACTCCAGTCCTCAAGACCTCCCCCCCCCCCCCCCAACAGGTCAAGTTTTCAAGGTATCCCAGCTTCAGCACAGGTGTCTCGATTAGTGGCTCAGTCAAAGACTGAGTACCCTGTGCTGAAGCAGGGATAGCCGGAAGACCTGACCTGTTTGGGGAGGGGGGATCTTGAGGACTGGCGTTGGGCACCCCTGTTCTAAGACACCACAGCATACTTGAGATAGTCTAACAAGCGTCATAATTTTGACTATTGAGAGACAGAAACAGGCAGTGTAAGATTGGGATGTATTTGGCTGGACTGTCAGTGAATCACACACGGTCTGCAGGCTGATTATATAACTTGACAACGATGTGACTGCCCTGAAACTTGGCAGCCAGGGTCCAAGTCTGGGATTTGATCAAATGTGCCAAATTTGATAGTCATTTTAGAATAAACCCTGTGAATAAACAAACCGTTCTTAAGTCGAAATGAACTTTGCCCAGCATGTCCCATGTTGTGTAGTTCTGTAGATGTATCTCAGCAAAATACAAATTTGTACGTTTTTCAGTTTGCTTTATAGCAGGGGTGTGCAACGTTTGCCCCCTGCGCCACCCCTGCCTGCTCACGCAACAGTCCCCCCTCTCCGAACACCCCCCCATGCCCTCCCCACCCCGGCGTCTCGTGACCCCGCAGCGTCATTTGACGCCAGATTAATATGACGACGAGTCACCGAAGACACCACCACGCCGTCTGAACCAAAGTAGACGACACAGAAGCCTCGCGCGGTTCCCTGGCATTTAATTTAAATGCCTTGAGGGAGAGCGCGGGACCTCTGTAACGGCCGCGCCCCCCCTTAAAAGCATCAAAATGAAAAGTTTTGGTAAATGTTTATTTATTTTTAACATATCAGGGCAATCAACATTACATGTACAAAGACAATAGGCAATACAACAATCCTTCCCAAATCTTATTAAAGACATCTACTGCAGTCCATCACTGAATTGTAGCAATATAGACATTCATGCATTGTCTGCCTAAATGTTTTATTCACATTTTTAAGAGAAAAATATGAAATCAAAACTAATTATATAAATGTATTACAGCCCATAGATGTTCACAGCTTTAGCCTTGAAAACGCCTGCAACACACAGCAGAACACTAGATCTAACTAGTGGTATAAGAGAGTACGGCCAAGCATTGATCGTTTCAATGGTCCGGCACGAGCATACCACAACGTAAACGCCACTTTTGTGCTCTACATTTCAGCGCAACATGCAAACCTTCAAAAACAAAACTGACATTTTATTTGCCCTCCCAGAATCCCTTGCAAGCGCCCAGTACATTGTAAACCTGCTTGAATACCACCCATTTCATTCACAAATAAGAAAATGATTAACATTAAATTGTTCATATCATTAATGAGGGGAAACGTGCTAAATTATTATGCAAGGTTAATTAATCCGTACCCCGTCGCTGACTTGCATATCAATAGTATGCAAGTATTTACATTTATATCCCTCTGAGGCAGCCACAGGCTCTTCTGCGTGTATTAAATGGGATTCAAATCAAGAGCATCTTTGGAACACAGAAGGCTATCATTTTAGCAGCAGGATAAAAGCTCTCACAAGGAGAAGTGATTCAGAAGATAAGGCAGTGGGCACTCGGGGTGAATATTATCTAAGAAAATAAGGAGACTTATAAGTAGTAATGGAGGCCATGCATCAATAATAATAATAAAGAATGTAAGTGCTTCAAGGTAAACGTAACACAGATTTTATAAGTAGCATAATAACGTCCGTGACCTCCATCTTCTACAAATCCACCCTTGTTTGCGCTCTTTAAATGCCAGCCAGTGTATTACAAAGCAATGTTCTCCACATTGTCCAAGGCCTTCCACATGTACATCAATATTATATATTCTTAAAATAAGCTTTTTTTTTTTTTTTTAATCAAAGTGTAGGGCAAGGGAGCTTAACTCCAGTCTTCAAGACCCTCCAACAGCTCCGGTTTTCATGACATCCTAGCTTCAGCACAGGTGGCTCAGTCAAAGAATGAATAGTGCTGAAGCAGGGACTGATTGAGCCACTTGTGCTGAAGCTGGGATATCCTGAAAACCTGACCTGTTGTTGAGGATTGGAGGTGAGCACCCCTGGCGTAGGGTACGTTAAATTTGATTCTTGGGCCCATACCTTGGTGCTGAGATTCCAAAAGCTGTACGCACGTAACCTCCAAGCTACAGAAGAAGTTCTTTCCCCATACGTCATCAATCATACCAGTAGAAGACATAAAACTCGAACAGTCATTAACTCGCATTATATTTGCCTGTCAGGGTTGAGATACCAGCAAGAATGTATTGGGTTCTGGGTTCAAATTCTAAACACTGTCTACAATCCACACACCCACCGTCTTTCCTTATGCATTTTGTGCTGAATGCAGACGATATACAGTTACAAAGCAAGCTAAGTTACTTAATTAAAATGTTTGTTCTTACCCCAGATATTAGAAACACTTTACAGAAGTCCAATACAGGCAGTATCTGTAAAAAGCTTGCAGCTTCCAGTGTATCTTGAAGGTTGTCCATATTCAAGGAAAGTTTTGCAGTGTAAATAAAATCAATAATTTTCTTTAATCCAATTTTGTTCACGCCGTGTAGTTTAATGCACATTAAGTCTTGTTCCTTCATTCCACCTAGACAAGAAATCAGTCTACAATTTAATTATCCTGAAGATGTGAAAGTTTTAAAAATGTATTACATGAAACCTTTGTGCAATGCAGATCATTGACTATGCATATGCTATTAAATGGTCATATTATTCAATATTTAAAAAGTTACATGCAATGTTATTCTGGGTCAGTTCTTAATCTTGGAATTCATCCATTTAAGGTCTAACAAAATGCACTTTACAGGTTTAAAAGCACATCACAAAAACCCCGGCACTAAAAACATTAAAAGCTATTAGTTATTTTCAAATTTGCTGTGATACAATTAGGCGTCCTTTACCTAAATTGGTGTTCTATGTTGGGTAAAGATTCAGCCATGTAAATGCCGGAGTTCAGTACAGCCCTGAAAATATATTACCTGTGAACATGGCCTTGAAGTAATCACTTGAGGATGCCATCATTGCCCGGTGAACCGGAAAAAGGTCTTCTCCATCACCTGGCACCAGAGTCACATCACAAAGTAAGCCTTCTACTCGTAACTGGTCAAAGCCCTATAACAATATACATTAACTTCATCATCTGCAAAATCAAAACCCAATATTAAAACCTATAAAAACAAAATGCAGCTTAACAAATCCGTCACGTGCGCCATTTACAAACGAAATTCCCCAGAGGCAACGCTTGGGGTGACAGTTTTCCAGGAACGGAAAGAGGAGAACAACACACACAAAAAAAGGGAAGAATAAAAGTTGGAGAAAAATAAGTAAGCTGCAACTCAGAGAAACCCTGCAAATTGTTGCATATCGAATAATTCTTGAGGACTGGCGTTGGGCACCCCTGTTCTAAGACACCACAGCATACTTGAGATAGTCTAACAAGCTTCATAATTTTGACTATTGAGAGACAGAAACAGGCAGTGTAAGATTGGGATGTATTTGGCTGGACTGTCAGTGAATCACACACGGTCTGCAGGCTTATTATATAACTTGACAACGATGTGACTGCTCTGAAACTTGGCAGCCAGGGTCCAAGTCTGGGATTTGATCAAATGTGCCAAATTGTGTCAAATTTGATAGTTTTTTTTTTAGAACAAACCCTGTAAATAAACAAACCGTTCTTAAGTCTAAACGAACTTTGCCCAGCATGTCCCATGTTGTGTAGTTCTGTAGATGTAGTATCTCTGCAAAATAGAGATTTGTGCGTTTTCCAATTTCTTTTATAGCAGGGGTGTGCAACGTTTTCCCCCTGTGCCTGTCTGCCCTAATCCCCTGCTCGTGCCCCCCCACTCCCCCTTCCCTGGCTCCAGCGTCAAATGACGCCGTAGGGTCACGTGACCCAGCACGCCGGCTTACCATGGCGATGCATCTCCAAAGACAGCACCAAACTGTCTGAATCAAGGTAGAAGTTACAGAGGCCTTACACGCTCCCCCGGCATTTAATTTAAATGCCTTGGGGGAAGAGGGCAAGACCCCTGTAACCTCCTCGACCCCCTGTTTGCGCACCACTGCTTTATAGAATCAAAATTAACCGTTTAGGTAAATGTTTCTCTATTTTTTTTTTTTTTAACATATCAGGGCAAACAACATTACATGTACAAAGACAATAGGCAATACAATAATCCTCCCCAAATCTTATTAAAGACATATACTGCAGTCCAATAATAAATTATAGCAATAGACATTCATGCATTCTGTCTAAATATTTTATGCACATCTTTAAGAGCAGTATATGAAATAAAAACTTATTATATAAATGTATTATAGGCCATAGATGTTCACAGCTTTAGCCTTGAAAATGCCTGCAACACACAGCAGAACATTAGCTCTAAATAGTGGTATAAGAGAGTACGGCCAAGCATCGATCGTTTCAATGGTCAGGCACGAGCATACCACAACGTAAACGCCACTTCTGTGCTCTACAAATCCCCCACGGGCGCCATTTACAAACGGAATTCCCCAGAGGCAACACTTGGGGTGACAGTTTTCCAGGAACGGAAAGAGAAGAACGCAAAAAAAAAATAATATATTTTTAAAGGAATAAAAGTTGGAGAAAAATAAAACTACAACTCAGAGAAACCCTGCAAATTGTTGCATATCGAATAATTCACAACACAGAAAACAACCGATTTTAAATGTGATACAAGTATATTTATATGTTTCCAGTCTACTCATATACAATTATTTCGGTTACGTCGTTGCAATAAATTGTTTTTTGTTGTTGTTTTTTTTTAACATATGTTAACGTACTATGGGAAAAACCCAGCAGTTTCAGCCTACATTGTAACTGACACAGTCTAAACAACCACATATGCTTGTGGAAACAAACCCGTCTCAAATGTAAGAGCATGTATTTGACGGTTTCATGTACTCCTCATGATGAAATTCTGTAATACTACTAATCTTTTGTATGTATATATTAAAGTGATAGCTAATACAATAATAATAACTTGTTGTGAAGAAATGAGGGCAGATTTAACATCGAAGCCTTAACTACAATACATATTTACCAAAAAAGATCATTCCAAACAGCTGGAGCTACATGTCCACGGCTGAATAAATAGCTGTAAATATACTGTTTATCACACGACCAGCTAGCCATGTGAAAATCTTGGCCACTTTTTTAATCTACAGTACTTTAAAGCAGGGGTGCTCAACTGCCGTCCTCAAGACACCCCCCCCCCACCCAAACAGGTCAGGTTTTCAGGAAATCCCAGCCTCAGCACAGATGGCTCAGTCTTTGACTGAGTCACATGTACTGAAATAGGAATATCCTTAAAACCTGACCTGTTAGGGGGAGGCCGAGGGCTGGATTTGAGCACCCCTGATTTAAAGCACACGTCCACCCTGTTGTTTTTTTTGTTTTGTTTTTTTACGCTCTTCTTGCCCTTTTTAAAGCCCCTGCTTCCCGAGATACAGACCTCCATAGGGGGTGCCTGTATCGTGGCACAATGTAAAGCTCCCGGGTCATGTTGGCCAATAGGAAGCCGAGCTTAATGACGTCACAGCTTCCCATTGGCCTGCAGGGCGCAGGACTTCTGAAATGCCGCTATTTTGTGAAATTTGCTAGCCAAGCGGCTACAGACACCCCCTACAGAGGTAAATATCTCCCGAAGCCGGGGGGTCCCAGGAGATCAAATTAATGGGGTTCAGCACCGGAAACCCACGACTTGAATCCTATGTTAAAAAAAAAAAAATTGCGCGCTTGGATTGCATCTAAGAAAAAAAGCAGGCCATGCTTCTGGGTGGGGCTTGT